>NC_142929.1:35856328-35936328 GCF_046866305.1 Octopus bimaculoides | reverse complement strand
CAAGGCTTTGGTTGGTCCAGGGTTATAGTAGAAGATACTTGCCCAAGGTACCATGCAATGAGACTGAATCTGAAAATGTATTAGAAAATCATGCTGATTTCTAATTTAAGCACAAAGCCAGAAATTCAGAGGAGAGGAGTTTAGTTGATACCATTGATCCTAGTACTTGACTAGTACAGTGGGATTTGAACTCAGAATGTAAAGAGAAGAGCTGAAACAAATAGAAAACAATTTTTTCTTGGTGCTCTAAAAATTCTGTGAATCTGCCACTCAAGGATTTCTAAAATAGGTAAAAGGCTATATATATATATATATATATATACATACACACACACACACATATATATATATATATATATGTGTATGTATTTATATTTGTGTGGGCATGTATGCATGTGTGTGTATGCACACATACAAACCAGCAAAATGATACTGCCATGCTGGAGCAAAATGATATTGCCATTAAGAAAGTGGTCAATGACTTCTTTACTTTAACTCTTAAACAATAGGAAAGGGTTGCATAAAAGTGAGTGCCAAATAGGCAAAAAACAAAAAAGTATCTCTTCTTAAGGATAATTTTATTACTAATTTCCAATCTAAATAAGTACAAAGACTAATTAACTAATTGTTAATCTTTTGCACTATAAAATTTTTAATCACATTATCAAAACGTACTGTAAAATATTCACTTTCCCTTGCATGCAGTGTGAGCATAAATTCATTTCAAATTCCTGCATTGTTGTCAACTAAATGTACAAATGGAGAAAATAAGCACACTTTTCCCATCCAAAATTGGTTTGAAGCATCACATTCTTCTCTGTTATCTAGAACATCATCATAATCATAATCGTCATCTACAACATCTAATGAAGGAAAGTCAAAAAAAAATTTCTTTGCTGAATAAATCCCATCGATAATGGCTGCTTATGCTTAGGCACAGTTGACGAAGTAGATGATCAGACATCAATTAGTGATGGCTGTATCTATGTAACACTTTTGAAATGTTAATTGATGATGTCCACCATTTAAAGGTTAAATAAATTTATCACAGACTGCAATGTGTTTTCATTTTTTTGAAAAACTAAATGCATGTTTAAATACTTTATTCTAAAAAAAAAAAAAGAAACATTTTCTTTATTTGCATAACACCGTTCAGAAAATTAGATATGACTAAAGATTACATGTGCCAACCAAGAAATTATAGAAGATTGCTTAACAATGAATATTATTTTCTGGAAATAATGGAACATGTTAATATATTGTGTTTGGTTTAAAACTAAACTGACAATGAATTTGTATAGGAAAGTAACAGGAAGCTGTAAAAAAAAGCTATGGAAGAGAGATAATATGTGGAAAGAAACATATATTACGAAAAATGAAAAGATTCATCAATAATATTATGTAAAGCTTTTCTTTTTGAATTCTTCCTATGAAAATCTTCTTTCACAAAATACCAAATCTGTGAGCTTAAACAATTATAGATGTAAATGTTTTTTTAAATTTTTTTTTAAACCCTAAATACCCATTCATAATGCATGGTATTACAGAACAATGAAAATTTTTTAATCTTTTCCTACCCACTTCCTTTTTTTTATTTCCCGAAAAGCTTCTAATTTTTCAAGACGCAAAATAGAAAATTCTTGCTTGCATGAATAATTCTGATTTATTTTCATTTATTATCCAAAAACTCATTGGAAAAAAAAAAAAAAAAAAAAAATTCAAAAGCCTGTCTGTTATGAATAAACTAGCAGCATCTATGGAAAGTCCACTGTTATTTTGAAAAATACAAAGGTTGTTGGAAATTCATTGGGACTCATAAAATATGGAATTTTTTTGTTATATTTGGGAAGAGATGTAAGTGATAAAGCCTTTATACAAACCCAACAGTTGTTGCTTGTCTATATTTTACTTCTCTTTCCTTTTTCTGAAGCAGTTCTCTGTAGCTTTCTCAGTGGATATACATTTTTTTTAAATGCTTAGTTTCTAGTTTACAACTGAATTTTTGCTATTGTTCAACCTCCAAAGTAGCAAGTATACAAGCTGTATGGTGTTTTAATTTTTTTTTTAACTTATACTAGTACCAAAACGTGTGTGTGTGTGTGTGTGTGTGTGTGTGGTGTGGTATGTGTGTGTGTGTGTGTGGTGTGTGTGTGTGTGTGTGTGTTTTGTTTCTGGATTATTTTAAAAAGAAAAGATGTACAACCATTGAAAAAGCCATAGACTGTTGCAGCACAAATATTTTGGGGGGCATAAACAAACATCAACTATTTTGGAAAAAAAGAAAGAGAAGTGAAATATAGACAAGCAACAACTGGTGAGTGTGTTTATAGGCTTTATCAATTATAACTTATCCAAAATACAACAATATTGGTTTCAACACTGGTTTCAGATCAAAATTTGAGGAAAGCAAATTTAAAATCCTAATCATATATTTTGTTTAGAAGTTCTTGTTACCCTTGTTTTGTGAAGTTACTTGGTGACCCTGTCAGTGCTGGTGCCACTTAAAAATAACCCAGTCCACTCTGCAGGGTGGTTGCTGTAAGGAAGGGCATCCGGTCATAAAAACCATGCCAAAACAGACACAGAAGTATGGTGCAGTCTTCTGCCTGGCCAGCTCCTACCAAACCATCCAACCCATGCCAGCATGAAAGGAGGTCTTAAATGATGATGATGATGTACATTTTCTGAAGCATTTGGTTCTTGAGACTGTAAAGCCTACAAAGGTAGTAGTGAAGGTACATGCAGTCTTAAGAAAGAACATCACTGAAAACTAAATTTTTTGTAATACACCTTCTACCTTTTTCATTTTGAGTGTAGTTATTATTTTAATCATTATGTCAAGATGTAAACAATCTTAACTATGGAAAGAAATCAAAAGCATAATTTATCTATGATATTTACTCTGCTGCAGTACAACTATGTTGGTAAAGCTTTAACAAATCTCTGTATGTTGTGTTACATTGTTAGTTTTATATTAAAGAATGAAAAGGTCTGGACTTGAATTCTCAGTACCACGATCCCAGTGAACAAAATACAATAGCTGCTCCATCTAGCTGTGGATTCTTAGATAAATATTTCATTAATATATATGACATACTTAATTAAAAACATTTACTAATCATCTTACAAGCAATATCACATAAATGTTCTATTTATAACAGATAATGTCTTCAATTTTATTTCATAGTTAATGTATTACATCTGTAGACTATAACAAAATAATAGTACAAATAAGCTTAGAACCAAGGGATTTGTTAGAAAAGGCTGGTAATCCCAAAACAAAGTTTGGGTCTATTGAAGCAATGAAATTATCTGCTATTTTGGTGGGTATATGTATTTTGTGTCTCTAGTCTGTGAGATGATAGGAGTGTATGAAGTATTTCAGCATTCACTTCAAGAAACTGAGGTCAGTGTATTGTCTATATAGTATGTATTGAATATATATATATGTATATATATATATATATATATATATATACATACACACACATATATGTATATGTACACACACACATGAAGGACTTCATTCAGTTTCTTATTTCTTTATTGCCCACAAGGGGCTAAACAAGGACAGACAAACGGATTAAGTCGATTACATCGACCCCAGTGTGTAACTGGTACTTAATTTATCGACCCCAAAAGGATGAAAGGCAAAGTCGACCTCGGCGGAATTTGAACTCAGAACGTAACGGCAGATGAAATACCGCTAAGCATTTCGCCCGGCGTGCTAACGTTTCTGCCAGCTTGCCGCCTTCATTCAGTTTCTGTTTACCAAATCCACTTGCAGGACTTTGGTCAGCCTGGGGCTACAGTACAAGTCACCTGCTCAAGGTGGCAAGCAGTGAGACTGAACCGAGAACCATGTGGTTAGGAAGTAAACTTCTTACCACATAGTCACACCTGTACCTAGATTCATGATGCATGTATGCACATATGCACACACACATATATACATACATATATACACACACATACAATGATTATAATACATGAACACATGACATGCACAATTATACATTTGTATGTGTGTAAGAATAGATATAAAATAAGTCTAGGTAACAGAGTGAAAAGGGCATCAAAGAAGTAAATGATGAGTTTACAGTTTATATCGTCATTAGAGAGGTGTTTGGTTCATAGTCAATACACTTAGTTCTTAATAACCCAGTCCACCTAGATGTAATTGGGCACCACAATGTAATACAATCCACTCTCAAAGTGGTGATAGTACTGTAAATTTTACAAATATTCTCTCAGTTCTGCAGTTGGAAGTGCTGAATTCAACACTTCCTGATAGTATGAGACAAAAATGGAAAGAAAAAGAGATTTGGAATTTCATTTACAAGCCCTCATATATTCCATAGCACTGCACAATGTTTTCAGCACTCTGAGCTAGAATAAATAAGGATTTGGCTTTCTGCTTATGTACATATAATTTGAGAGGAGACATACTAAAGACAAAGCTTGTTTTCATCTTTATGGATTGGAATGCAAAGACAGTTCAAAGAAAGGTTAGGTTTTGTATAGACTAACATTTTCAGATTAACTTTGGGTAATCTAGATTAATATTTTCTTTTCAAGTATTTGTTTTTTTTTTTTGTTTTTCTCTGGAAGAATGTCCAAAATATACAGACAATGAAATACAAATATGATCTGGAGTTTCATAGAAGAAAAGAAAGTTGTTTGAAGTGGTGATATATGAACTGACGGCTGCATTATGAATATATATAAGGAAAAATAATATGTATAAAAGAAACACAGAATGACTCGTCAAGCAATCTTTTGTCATTTTTATAAAAGTTGTATTACAAATGACTCATATATAGATAAGCATAGTCAATAGATATTGACTTTAGCTATACACACATACAAATACAAAGAAATTTTAACAATATAAAATGAAGGAAAATTCAATGCAAAAGGCATAATAAAATGAAGAACCAGAGAAATGAAAAAAAGAAATATGTATTGAAGATAGAGGAAATAACCATTGAACTTACCCGAAAATGTGCATATTCTCTGTTACGTTGACCTAAAAACAGTGATATTTTGTCAGCTTTAAAATTTGTGTCCAACGTCAGTATGACTCGTCTATAGATCTGTTCACAGTCTACAAATAAGGTGAGGTCTGTTGCACTTAGGCTCAGTGCTAATTTGTGCCAATGATTGTCAGCAAGTTTATAAGGGAATGTTTCAATTTGTATTTTTTGGTCATGTGTGTAATAAAACCTCACTTCGTTCCTCCTGCCACTACTTTCAATTTCGAGAATCCTGTCCGGCAAATGCAAAGAGAAAAGCAGAGAAAAAAAAAAGACATTAAAAGTAGAAATAACATAATGGAAATAATTTTCACCAATCTAAACAGTTATCCCCTATTTCCTGATCTATCATTCTTGGATCCCTTCTATCACACTCACCTTACCCCCACCTTCCAAACAGATACTTTCCATCAAGCAGCACCTTCACTCCTGTTCATCACTTACTACATTAACCACTACCCTCATCTAATCAGTTTAGTCTCCCCTCATACATACTCTTATATCCCCCACCTTTTCCATTCCCCTCTTAATCTACCAATCATATCCTCTCTTACTCCTTAAGGATTTACTCTGGCACACTATCAATAACATCTCTATGTTCTTCCCTGTTACTCCCACCCACCATCATATAATGCAGGGAAGCCATGTACCTTCTCCATAACAAGACCCTAGTGTTTTTCTCCCCATCATACTTTAACCCTTTCCTTCCGAACACCTATAATAAAGTCACACAACTATTTAGAGATGACTGTTAGAAAAAGAGAAAAAAAAAAAAAGAGAACACAACACTATAGTAAAGATTAATGATATATTGTATTTCATTCTGGCCAAGTCTATCTTGCTACTCTGAGTTACACTTGTGGGTGCACAGGGTCTTCAGGTAAGTTATGACTTATGTTATAAGTCATAACTTCCCTGAAGACCCTGTGCACTTACAGGTGTTACTCAGAGTAGCAAGATTAACTTGACCAAGATAATACACACACACACACATGTCTAAATAGATATAAATGAATAAAATATATAAACGAACAACATAATGTATACTGAATGTAAAAACAAATGTGAGACAAAGAGAAAGTCTATAATTCTTCATCAGTTATTGACCAATGGTACTTTTCTGTTTCGCACCTTTAACAATAAGGCTGAATGCTTCCCAATTGGTGGTGCCCGTGAAAAAAAAAATGTTTTCTTGTGTAGAATTAGGGACAAGAGCAAACAAAATGAAAGAAAACAAGCAAAATGACACAGTGTGATTTGGGACGGTGGACGAGGACAAATAGCTGAACAAAATATGGCCTTGGGACCAAGAAAATAAGAATAGTGGGTAATGCTTAGAAAATATTTTGAATGATGGAGAATGGAGAGACAGAATTTGCGACTGGTCAGTTAAGGGACCAACACACACACACAACAGGCTTCTTACAGTTTCCATCAATCAAATCCACTCATAAGACTTTGGTCATTCTGGGGTGATAGTAAAAGACACTTGACCAGGGAGCAAGCTTCTTCTTAACCAAACAACCATGCCAGCACCTTGCTTTAAAACAGAAGTAATCTGTTTTAAAGTATTCATGATGGTATGGAAAGCAGCTCTGTAATAGTATACATGGGGATTGAGTATTGTACTGAACCTAGGGAAAAGTGAATAAATGAGAGTACTGACATCCTCAAAGGACATTGACATGCTATGTGTTCACAATTTGCTAAATCCGCACAACTGAACTGAAAGAACCAAGTAACTGAACAAGTCATTGTCATCTGATTTTTAAGCTCTTACTCTTTATCCATTTCCCTTTATGTTGTTTCCTCAACTGACAGCTGCAATAAAGTGTTATTATAAACAATGTGTATTTCATTAACAAAATAACTAAATAAATAAATAAAGAAACATACATTAAAAATAACACATTCCACGAAAACAAATAAAACAACAAATGCCCGATAACTGTGAGAAGTATTGATTGAAATATAAGTAAAATGCTTAGTAAATGTGAAGTTAGCAGTCAAAATATTTCTTAAATCTTTACATCAAAATCAAAACAAATAGAAAATCATTATTTTATTCTTTTACTTGTTTCAGTAATTTGACTGTTTCCATGCTGGAGCACCACCTTCAGTCGAACAAATCAACTCCAGGACTTCTTCTTTGTAAGCCTAGTACTTATTCTATCAGTCTCTTTTTGCCGAAACTCTAAGTGACGGGGATGTAAACACCAACATCGGTTGTCAAGCGATGGCGGGTGACAAACAGAGACACAAATACATATATATATATATATGACGAGCTTCTTTCAGTTTCTGTCTACCAAATCCACTCACAAGGCTTTTGTCAGCCTGAGGCTATAGTTGAAGCCATTTGCCCAAGGTGCCATGCATTGGGACTGAATCCGGAACCATGTGGTTGGGAAGCAAGCTTCTTACCATACAGCCAGTAATTATTAAATCAACTTCGTCATCAGTCAAATTTTAATGAGAACATTGAGAATAAATCTAAAATATTATAACATCCTCTCGCCAAGAAACAACTTTGAATATATAACTTGATAAAGTTTTAGTATAACTGAATATTGTATTTAATATCTGTAACTGTTGGATGCTTCAAACTCGTGTGGTTTTATTTTATTATTATCATCTCAATTCTACTATATTAATTTTTTTCTTCTATACATAGGCTCAGGCGTGGCTGTGTGGTAAGATGTTTGTTTCCCAACCACATGGTTCTGGGTTCAGACCCATTGTGTTACACCTTGGCTAAGTGTCTTCTACTATAGCCTCAGGCTGAGAAAAGCCTTGTGAGTGGATTTGGTAGATGAAAACTGAAAGAAGCCTGTTGTGTATATATACATATATATATGTGTGTATGTGTGTGTTTATGCCCCACTACCACTTGACACTTAGTGTTGGTGTGTTAATGTCCTTGTAACTTAGCAGTTTGGCAAAAGAGACTGATAGGATAATTACGAAGCTTACAAGAAGAAAAAAAGTAGTGGGGTTGATTCATTAGACTAAAAATTCTTCAAAATGGTGCCCCAGCATGGCCACAGTCAGTTGACCGAAAACAAGTAAAAGATACATTGTTGTAGACAGATATTTCTTGTACTATAAATTAATCATGATGTAAGAAGTGAATCCAATTTTAGAACACAAACTCCTTTCAGTTTTTCTTTTATTAGATGTGTACCAAATCTGAAAATGTCATTGCTAACAAGTGGCAAATTCTCTCATGTGTACCAACCAAGCCCACCAAGGTTTCATCTGTTGCAGACCATAAAAAGATAGAAAGTATTTGAGTTGGCAGAAGTAATCATTACTGAGTGCTTTTAGAATGTCTCTTTTGCTTTCTGTATACTTCTGCCAGTTTGTCTTTAAGTTACTGCACTCAATGACACCACAATCCAGCTATATTACCTCTATCAGTTACTAACTCTGCTAGAAACATCAAATGACTCCCCCTCATATCATATCTTGCAATTCTGAAAAATAAAAATGTTTAATTAGGTAGTGTAGACTTAATTAATGTGATAGCTATGGCTAAGACACATTTGTACATCATCATTCACTCTAGTCCTGAATAATAGATCACACCATTAAATCTTGCAAAGCAACTACAAATGGTAGATGTCACAATATCAGTTGATCGCCCATGCACTCATATATTTATGATGTTGCCAAAGCAGGAGTGGCTGTGTGGTAAGAAGTTTGCTTCCCAACCTCATAGTTCCAGGTTCAGTCCCACTGTGTGGAACCTTGGGCTATATCATCCATACCAATCTCATAAACCTGGAAAGGACTGGCAATGATTATGAGCACTGTTCCTTCACCTCTGACTATCTTATGAAAAAAGAAAGATAGAGTTTGATAAATAATTACATATAAAGTTGTCATTTAATTTCCTAATCTTCATAAAGTTCATGAACCACAGACAAAATGCAAAATAGCAACAGTTTCTGGTTACTATATTTTCTTCTTTATTTCTAATCTATAATCAATGGTTGAAAGCACCAAATCAGACAAAACAATTATAGCACAATAATAGCAAGGTATAAAGTGATTATTAGATCAGCTCAGTGCATTGTCATCAATCGGGTTTTAATGAGAACATATGATAAATCCGAAATCTAATTAGATTATGTTCTACTTAGGCTGTTAGCTTAAGAAAATCTCTGCTTACATGGAGTTCTTAAGTCTTAGGAAAGTCCTAATTTGACATATAGCTGTAGGAGATTTTCTTCATTCTCTGGTTGTCTTTAGTTCATTTTGACAGGCATCTTCTTAAGTAACAGTTATAGATCATCATTCATAGATACAAATGACTAGTATTACTACAATACATCCTACAATATTCCCCCCCCCCCGCCCCCCCAAAAACCTGTTATTGTTATGACAGCAGTCTTATTTCAAGGGTCAACACGGTTTTGTTGTTATAGAAGTGTCAATGAAACTTTGTAAGATAACAGATATTCTAGCTTTAATGAAGCCGTGAATGTCAACATAACCTATGTAGTAAGACAGATATAGTTTTTTAATGCGAAGCAGACATTAGCAAACAGGAGAGAATAATGCTTAGGGCAGGTTTTGAACTTGTGACCTATTCAATGGAGACAAAATCAATGCCAGAAGATAAGCAGTGCTGAAAGAGGATAACATTGTTTTAACTAAAAAATATAAGTCATTTACAAACTGTAAGTCAACTCATTGCTTTGTAAGCTTCTCAAGACAACCCTAATTAATGACACTCATTAGTATAACGACAATCCAAATTGCTGATCAGTGAGAAACAAATTATATAGGCATGATCGCTGATTGGTTAGAAAAGCTGATGACGTAGGAATGTTTGGGTGCTAGTAGGGTTATGTAAATGAAGGAAATCGTACATTAGCTGATTGGTTGATTTATCTGAAAGATAATGATGGGGGTATTTCTGTTGTTGCATGCTTGTCTAGTGATAGACAGATGTTGACAAACAATTGCAAATCTGTGAATTTAAATTCAAATCACTGATACACCACAAAAAGGGAACAAAATGGAATATTAGCTACACTAGTTTCCTGCCTCGATTGCTGTTCATGAAAAGTGTAACAATTGGTATTTGCTCTTAAAAATATTGAAGGACAAAAACAGGCATCAATAAAGACAACTTTAACCCTGTCATGTCATGTTCCTGCTATAGTGGGATTAGTTTAAATGTCATCACTACTGGATTCCTGATAAGGCGGAAATAAACAATATACATAGAAAAAGAAGATGCAGCTGGTTCTGTCCATAAGTTACTCTTGCTGCATGTATAACTATTTATGTTTTTGCTCAGGAGCTCAGTTGGAGAGTAAAGCTAAACAGAGGAGCCCAGGTCTGAGAGGGCAGAATGGTAAAAATGCTGGTTATTGGAAAAGTCTTGAAAAATCAAAGTATAGTATGAAGCTCTCATATCAAAAGGCAGGACCACTAATAGAAAGAATTATAAATTCAGTCCTTGATAAATGGCAGGATAGCATTTAATGATATTTTAATCAAAATTACCTACCTCTCAGTAAATCAGTTAGCTATGACAAGGTGATTATGTAAACATTTTTATTGAAGCCAGCCTCTCTAGCATAAAAAAGTTGTTGAGAAATGCAAGCATCAAATTTATGGATTTATGTTTAAGTCACTGGTATGCAACAAATATAACCACATGAGATATCTGCTACAGATTATTATTACTATTCAATAGAGTTGCCTATCAGTTTTTCTCAAACACACTTGTGATTTGGGAGTGGGCACACAGACATTGCCAATGACATCATGAATTTTTATTGATATTATATCTACTTTCTACTTAACTTAAAAGATGAAGCAGCAATGACCAATGAGAGAAGTCTGTTGGGGGTTGTTTAATCCTTTAGCATTTAAACCGGCCATGTCAGGCCCAAATATTCTACCTGTGTTTTCTTTACGTTCAAACCGAAGTTTGGTCTTTCACACCTATCCTACAATGCCACGCTAAATGTGTAAGCAACAACATCATTAAAATCTTGAAGCTGTGAGATAATGCACAATTAATTCAAAGCAATAGGAATAAATAAGCATTACATTTGACAGAGTAATCTGAATGCTAAAGGGTTAAAGTAGTGGACAGTCATCCAGTTGATTTTAATCCTATAACCAAAATGATACGAGAAGAATGTTCACTTTAATTCATTAAACAAAGATATAATACTGCAATATGGAGAGTATATAATCATGTATATGTTCAATGATATATTTCATTAGTGCATTTGTTAATTTTATGCCCATTTTTTTACATCAGTTAGCATAGGTCAGACAAGTATATCTTATTAAAGCATTATCATACAGCTGGATACCCTTCTTTCTGTTAACTCTTCCTGTTCAGAAGTTTTCATTCCACTCATCTTTGATAGCATAGAGTTACTGGGCAATCTGTTGAGCACAAACCTTTGACATATGATACCACTCTGTAACTCATGGCTCAGAGTAGAATATGGACATTAAAGCCCAATTACACACACATGCACAATGGGCTTCCACACAGTTTCCATCACCAAATTCACCCACAAAGCATTGTTCAACCTTGGACTACAGCGAAGACATTTGCTACATAGTGGGACTGAACCAGGAACTAAGTGGCTGTTAAGTGAACTTTTTATCTACACAGTTATGTCTACACCTGTTAAGTACATTACTTACCGTAAAAACCCATGTAATTTACGCACTTTTTTTTTTTTGTTGCAAAAACAAAAATAAACTTTAGTGGGCACATAAATTATATGAATAGATCATTTCCAGAAATTTTTAGATATTTTTTTTTGTTGAAAAATGACATACAAATGTAAACATTCATACGGGGAAGTTGACTCATTTAATGTCAGAATAGGTTTTTACAGAAAAAAATATAATGAAGTTGACTTTTATTTATGCTGGATGGTATAATGCTTACTTTTTCTGTATAAATTTACTAAAACCATTAAATGGTTAACTACTTTTTGAAGTTTGACGTTCATGCTGGTAATCACGGTCCAGGCCATATTTTACATTGCTTGGAGTTTCTACCTATCACAATGGAGACCAGCAATTTCATTAAATAAATAAGTTTTTCTCTGCTTAAGAAGTCTAGCTTGCGTTTGCCTCCAGGAAGCTATTGCTTACTTTCTCTGTGTTAGGACAATGAAATTCATCACCACCGACATCACTGCTACCAGCTCTTACTGCATCTAACACCGATGACAGCATCATAATTCATCCTTGCACATGTAAACTCACTAACTGAATATGTCTTAGCGTTCCTACAGAAACCTTCATTTACCTTATACGATCTTTAATGTCGTTTCACATTCATGTTGAATTATACAGCAATCTTATGTTCTCTTCATAGAATACTTGTAATGTATGTATTACCAGTTCTTTTGGTATAGTAGATTTTTGCTATTCTTGTTTATGTCTCCTCACAGACATGTATATTCTAACAAGTCGCTTCTTAAATTTTGCACCTCTCTTTTGCAATAAACACTGAGTTAAACTTACAAAGCTGTTTATTCTCTCCTTTTGATTTTTAATGTTTATTTTAGTGGGTTATCAAACTATCTGTTTGGTTTCCTGGCTAATGACAGTAATGGCAAATTTTAAAGTTTGTTTGACATTTTATAAGTGTGAAACGGATTAAAATTTTGATATTCTGTATCAAAGGTTCCAACAAGAATAGGCAGAAAATCAGAGCTTGAGACAAGAAGACACTTTTGACCAATCAGAATTCTGCTTACATAATCAGTTTGATCGGTCACCTTCCTCTGTCAATTGAGTAAAGTGTCGCCCAAGCTGCTGTTTACTGGTAATTAAACTTATTTTGCAACACTTGTGCATATTTATCAGCTTTGTCTTTGTTGATAAGAATTATCAACAACTTTTCCTGTGATTGTGATTTGAGAAGATATACAGAAATATGCTAAAGATTGGACGTAATATCTTGTGAGCAAGAAATGTAAAACAACGTTTATTATAAACAACACAAACACTTCACAATTTAATAGCTTTCAATGTGATGCCTGTTAAGGTCAACTTTGCCTTTCATCCTTCTGGGGTTGATATATAAAGTAATATTCTAAGGTGGTGGACCGACTGGTAGAAACAGTAGAGTACTGAATGTCATGTATTGGGGAGTAATTGTTCTGGCACTTTATGTCCTGAGTTCAAATCTCACCAAAGCCTATTTGAGTGATAGGCTTAATCTGTCACTAGGTTTAACACTACCATCTAGTACAATCACAGGCAAACTGTGGCTCGTAGGGCTTTTTGGATTCTGAATAGCATGCTTAATCAAAAATTGCCTTGAATTCTTTCAGTAGTGCAGCTCACCTGATGGTGAACCATGTCTCATGTAACCTGCTTCTCAAAAAAGATTACCCATGCCTGATCTAATATCTTGGGTGCCTTTAGCAAAGCCCACGCTATTACAAGTCTTTAGGCCACATCTTTGGCTTGAGGATAGCTACCTCCTTTCTGTCCCTAGTCTCAGAGGCCTTGTAAGGGGATATGATCACAGCTTTTCCTTCCTGGTTAAAAGGTCAACTCCCAGGCCCTATTCTACCCCTCTTCTTCAAGATTACCCTTTCCTGGGATATCTTTTGCATTTACATTACCCCTTCAATGATCATCCTATAATAACACAATAATTAACTGAGCATTAATTGTGCTAACACATTTAACATAATATCTATAAACTTATAGTCTATGGAGACTAAACTGATGTATATGGGTTCTTCAACTTCTCAGATTAATGTCAAGAAAAATAAATTCATATATAGTGACTACCATAGCCAAAAAAAGGGTTGACTTATTCATCAAGACAACCTTGGAGGATCAAAAATTCCAAGTGAAATGCAACAAGATTTGGAAGGATATTGATGATGTTTGAATGCTTACGCTACATGTTTATGATGGAAAAAGAGTAAAATTCAAAATTTCCAAGATAAGTTAACAGGTTTACAGTGGAGCCTATTGTAGAGGAAATTCCAGCATTCTCAGCCCCTGCACTATATCCTTGCTCACTGTTATTGGGAGAGAGATGGCTATCCACAAATGTGAGTCCCATGAGTCAGAGTGGCTGTTCCAGCCATCCTCTGGGGTAACACCTTTTCCATTGTCTGCTGGGACTATGAGGTAGACTGACAAGCCTTTTTAGATATTACTTTGCTGTGAGGAAAAGGAAAGTTTATCTCACATGAGTTCACATAAATTAACATACATTAGTTTCTTTCTATTTGCCAATAAATAATAATTACTTACGAAATCTGAGATTAATAGAAGAAATGAGGAGTCTTGAGGATCAAGTATCTCTTAACATTATTTAGCTACTTAAATATAAGTGGCTATAAAAAACAAAAATAATTAATAATAGGCCACACACTGGGTCCACAGATAACACATCACCATGCCATCATAGCTTTAAATCCACAGAAAAAAAACAACAACAAAAACTAAGGAATATTGTACCTGTTAATGCCTGTCGAGAGGGATAAAATACTTCCACTATCTCCAATTTCTTGCTTTAATGTAGCAAGAAATGTAATGTCAATGTTCTCTCTGAGAAATCTCTGGGCCTTAGCACTGACTGCATCTGGTAGAACAACCACTCTCTGGCTATCTGTAACAGACATAAAGCAAATAATACATGTTAAAATAATTCTATCAACTCAAATACTTTCTTCCATCAGCCAAGATAATGTTACAGGGTAAAGAGATAATGTTACAGGGTAAAGAGATAATGTTACAGGGTAAAGAGATAATGTTATGCTTTCTCTGTGAATAGTGAGATTAATTAAGTGGCTCTAAGTGGATTAAATCCTGTGAGTTTTAATGGCAGCTGTGATATTGGGGAACTGCATTTGAGATTCAATGTGTTCTTTCCTTTTTTTTCAAGAGCAGAGACAATTGATTGCCTTATTCTTCTTTTTAAAAACTGTAGCCTACCACTTTTTAAAGATCATTTACATTTTGAACAAGAATTGGCTATTATTTCTAGCAGGTCAAGCAATAACATAACCCCTCCTTTGTTGGTTTGTATTATATACTACGATAAAGTTGGTGTGCTGGCAGAATTGTTAGCACACTGGGCAAAATGCTTAACAGTATTTTATGTGTCTTTATGTCCTGAGTTCAAATTCTGCAAAGGCTAATTTTGTCTTTCATCCTTTTGGGGTTGATAAAATAAGTACCTGGGTCAATGTAATTGACTATCCCCTTCCCCAAAAATTTCAGGCCTTGTGCCTACAGCAGAAAGGATTATATACGATGTTATCATTAATTAGATACTTAAATTTCCTTGAGAGAAACATTGAACAAATGTATTTATTGTAAGGTCACATTATGTGTTATTGGTTAATGGGAAATAATTTCAGATCATTATAACGGCTATTATACTGTGAGAAAAAGTAATAAGTTTAAAACTTATTTTGACCTACTATCATTTGATATGTACTTCAATTTGTTTCTTTTGGAAATCAGTGTTACGCTATACTTCCTAATTTTCTTAGTCCACTCACAATGGTAGCACAAATGACAAATCTTTTGCTGTTCTCAACATTCGACTCATGCCTATTCCCCACACCACCAACCTCACAAGCTCTTTCCATTAAAAATTTTTTTTATTCTTAAAATCAATATCTAGATCAGTGGTTCTCAGTCATTTTTCACCTGTGTACCCCTTTGATTACTATTTTATATTTTCTTCTGGTGGATCTCTATAGCCATTCAATGTTTAAAAACTAGTTTTATAGATACTTCTTTCAAACTTCCTGTTATTCACTCATTCACTTGTATATTTATTTATTTATGCACCCTTTTAAAGCCTAGCCAGGCTCATGGGCCCAGTTTCTATGGCGTATGTGCTCCCCCCAGCTGGACGGGATGCCAGTCCATCGCAGTGTTACTCAAGAAACAGGAAGAAAGAGTGAGAGAAAGTTGGGGTGAAAGAGTACAACAGGGGTCGCCACCACCTCCTTGTGAAGCTTTAGGTGTTTTCGCTCAATAAACACACACAACGCCCGGTCTGGGAATTGAAACTGCGATCCTCCAGCCGCGAGTCCACTGCCCTAACCACTGGGCCATTGTGCCTCCACATTCACTTGTATAGGTTGAACTATATAAAATGTTGGGGAAAGAAACCTAGCTGTTTCTTGCAATACATACATTTAAAGCAAAATATTTTCAGGGGCCCTTAAAATACTATTGTGGGTCTCCGATTAACTATTTTGTTGCGTGGACCCCCAAAAATCTTATATGGATCCTGGTTGTTGTGAACCACTGGTCAAGAGTAATGGTTCTCAACCATTTTTTTGTCTATGAATCCCTACTATTTTATTCTGGAACTCCCATAACCATTCAATGCTTAAAAACTAATTTCATAGTTACTTCTCTCGAAATTCCTATTTTGTTATTCAGTCATTCACTCATGTAAAATGTTAGAGAAAGAAATCTAGCTGTTTCCTGCAATACACACATTTAAATCAAAACTTTTCATGGACCCTGAAAAATCTTATATGGACCTCCCAGAGGTCATATGGAACCCAGTTGAGAAGCAAATACACTAGGCCATGCACCTTCACATATATACACAACTCATCCATCAGTATATATATGTATGCATGCATACACGTACACAATGAGCTTCCATCTATCATATTCACTCACAAGGCATTGATTTACCAAGGGCTATAGGAGAAGACACTTGCCCAAGGTGCCACACAGTGGGACTGGACTTGAAACCATGTGGTTGCAAAGCAAACTTTTTAATGACACAGCCATGCCTGCTTTTTACACTTATCTTGATAGACATTATAAAAAGCTATCAGAGCCAATGAGATTTTATGACTATTGTTATGACACTGCATATTAAAATAACTTATATTAAAGCAATGTATTTGTAATACAGCTGCATAGTTTTTCTGATAATACAAATATACTACTATGTTACAGTTTTGCCAACTGTAATAAGGTGGTTTTAACTTTTAACAACAAATGAATGTGTGATAAAGGAACTTTGATGGACAAATAAACTAAAAAAAAAAGAAGAAATAATAATATTTATGAAACTAAAGTAAAGATCAAATAAATAGTGTGTGCGTTTAATTGGCAAAACATAGCCATCTGCAAGTATAACAATATAAATAGATGAATGTGAATGTGTGTTTGTGGGGAGTGTGTACATGTGTGTGTGTGTATGCATGCGTGTATATATATATATATATATATATATATAACTTGACTCTGTCGGTCACCGTGGGTGCACCTAAGAGGTTCCTCTCTGGGGTATAAGTCTGGGCAGAAAGTCGACACACTGGTGAACACACAACCTAGGGTTGTTATGGAAGACCAGCAGCCACCCATGCTTACCAGCCTCCCCTCTCTATGCCACCAATGTTATCCAAGGAAGAGGCAAAGGCTGATACAGCTTGGCACCAGTGATGTCACAACTCATTTCTACAGCTGAGTGAACTGGGGCGACGTGAAATAAAGTGTCTTGCTCAAGAACACAACATGCAGCCCAGTCCGGGAATCAAACTCGCAACCTCATGATTGTAAGCTCGATACTCTAACCACTGAGCTATGCACTTTCACATATATATGTGTGTGTGTGTATATATATATATATATATATATATATATATATATATATATATATATATATATATAGTAGCTGTTGTACCCAGTGTTGCTCAGGTTTTCTCTGTTAAGGATAAGCTTGCCATTGTAACTTACTTGATGAAATTTCTTTCTGAATCTTACAGATGACGTCATGTTTGAGGTACTTTAGCAGAGGTACCTGATAATTCCCAGGTTGATTGGAGTGTAATTCAACTGCACACAAAATGTCTATTGATTTTATAATATTCCCCTGCATGTAGAGTTGACAGAAAAATAGATAATTGCGCGTGTGCCAAAAATTATTAAAATTGGTTGGATGGTGTGGGAGGAGTTAAAGTAACCCCAAACACACAGAGACAGACACCATATATATATATATATATATATATATATACACATACATATTTATGTGTGTATATATATATATATATATATATATATATATAATTATGTGTATTTCTTCTATCTTAATGAATAAAAATTCTTCTGATAGAATAAATGGGTTAATAGAAACCATATATATATATATATATATATATATATATATATATATATATATATATCACCTCCTGCAATTCCCCCTCCCCCTCACAAAATTTTTTTGGGGGCTTGCAAGGTACTTGGTAATCCTGTCAGTGCAGGGGCCACTTAAAAAGCATCCAGTCTATACAGTAAAGTGGCTGGTATTTGCAAGGGCATCCAGCAGTAAAAACCTTGCCAAAACTGACCTCACCTGTGCTTGTGCCACGTAAAAAGCAATAAGTCCACTCTCCTGAGTGGTTGGTGTTAGGAAGGACATCCAACTGTAAAAATCCTTCCAAAACAGTCAGAAGTCTGGTGCAGGCTTCTGCCTGGCTGTCTCCTGTCAAACTGTCCCATCCGTGCCAGCATGGAAGGCGGACAATAAATGATAATGATGATGAATGATGACGATGATAATGATATATATATATATATATGAATATGTGTGTGCTGCTGTACAGGTGCACAAGCATTTTCAAGTGTTAGAAGAAAAATTCTCAAATGTAATAATATAAATATTTTGCTTTATTCTATTTTACATTCTTTAATTTCATTTCCTTGGAAAATTTTTAAACTTTCTGTACCAGTATATAACAACCTAAAGAACAATTCATTCATTTCTTCTTGCTAACCTAATTATTATTACGCAATATACTATTCTGTACACAGCCCAAAACATTTGGTTTCCATTTATACATATACGTGGTGGTATCAAAAAGTCCCAGGACTAGTTGTGTTTACTGAAAAATTACCTATTTACCTAAGTTTTAACATCATCTCCTTTGAAATAGTCACCTTGTACATCACTACACTGGTTCCAACGTTCCTTTCACTTTTGGTATCTGGCCTGAAAGTCGTTTTCCATAAGTGAGTTGAAGGCCTGCAATTCATTCTAGGTCTTGACAACAGTGTTAAAACAATGACCTTTGAGCTGCATTTTCATCTTGGGGAAGAGACGAAAGTCTGAAGGTGCTAAATCTGGTGAATAGGATAGGTGTGGAAGCAATACCATGTTGTTTTTGGCAAGAGGCTCATGAGTGAGGAAAGCTTGGTGAAAACTTCAATTCTTCGCACTCCACAGATTTGGTCACTTTCACTGAATGTCCTCCCTCATACACTTGAAAATGTCACAGTAGAGATTCTTAATTGATTGTCTGGCAAGTCTTCCAGATCACTTATCGTCTTCCAGGGATGACCTTTCACTTTTGAAGCATCCGTGCCACTTGAAACATTGTGTATGACCCATTGCCTCATCGCCGTAAGCTTGCTGAAGCATGCTCAACAGACTTCCCAAGTTTAACATAAGAATTTCACATTGGTTCTTTGATCATGTCCATGACAAAATCACAGACTACAGCATACAGGTGATCACAAAAACACAAATTTCACAACTTGTGGAGTAAACACAGCGATGTCACTCATCACACTGCCTCATGAAGGTCACTGCTAGCTCTCATTACACACACAACCGTATGCTGCCATCTGTTGGTATGCTACAGAACTAGTCTTGGAACATTTTGATACCACCTTGTACATACATAGATATGTATATATGTGTATGTATGTGTGTGTATAGTGTATATACATACATACATACATACACATATGTATATATTTGTATTGTGTATTTGCTTCAGGTCTGTTACAATGTATGACACTCCATGTTAATATCTCTTAACTGAGTGGTCCAAAAAAAGAGATTGATAAAGTAATTATTAGACTTTATAAAGTAACGTACTGATATCAAGGCGGTGCTCCATCATGGTCGGAATCCAATGACAAGCAGGTAAAAGAGCAATAAACTTTAATCCTTTCATGACCCTATTTCTAATGAAATACATAATTTATATGTTTCTGTTAATTTGATATATATTTCTATTATTTTTACTGGTTTCAGTCATTGAATTGTGGCCATGCTGGAGCACCAGCCTGAAGGGTTGTAGTTAAACAAATTGACCTCAGTACATAAGTACTGGGGGGGGGGGGTCAATGTGTTTAAAGTCTGGTACTTATTGTATTGGCTGCTATTGTTGAACTGCTAGGTTACTGGGACACAAGCAAACTAACACTGGTTGTTAAGAAGTGGGTGGGGTAAAAACAAAGGCCTAAAGACACACACACATACATATGTATATCACATGATCACGTGACTGACCAGGCTATCAGATGTTGTTACACATCGCTGGTCACAATGTGCTTTTGCATTGTTTTAGCTTTCAAATGATGCCACCCTGCTGGCTGGGTGAGCAGGCCAACATCCCTGCCACCCATGAAAAGGAGACTGGAGTAATGTGAAATGAAGTGTTTTGCTCAAGTATGCAACACACCACTCAATCAGGGAAGCAAACCCAAGATGTAGCAATCATGAGGGCAACAGCCTAGCCACTAGGCCATGCACCTTCACATATATACACAACTCATCCATCAGTATATATATGTATGCATGCATACACATACACAATGAGCTTCCATCTATCATATTCACTCACAAGGCATTGATTTACCAAGGGCTATAGGAGAAGACACTTGCCCAAGGTGCCACACAGTGGGACTGGACTTGAAACCATGTGGTTGCAAAGCAAACTTTTTAATGACACAGCCATGCCTGCTTTTTACACTTATCCTCACATGAAATAATAATGGAATGTGTTACTATAAGTATGAAGTCTTTAAAACGGTCAGTCTTTATTTTGTCTCATAGAAGCAGAGGCCATCTAAGGCGGGTTGGTATCAAAAGGTTAACCAGCAATAATGTAAACTGAACAGTAACCTGATCCAGTGATATTTATTTCTTAGGTTAAGAGTTCCTGAAAAGGTTATGAGGTTATGTTCTTTAATCCATGGACTGATGAATAAAAGGATGTAACTTGATGGAATATATTATCTCTCCAATATGAATGCCAAGAAGAATACAATTCACTTCACAAAATCACTTTCCTAAATAATTGGAGAGAAACCAAGTTTTAAAAGCCTTTGTTCCACAAAATACAAAATACATACAGCTTTAGTTTCTAACATTCACTGAGCAATTAGAAACTAACTGCTTTTATAAAAGAAAGGATGATGAATTGAGAAAATTTGCCAAAAATGACGGAACATGCTTCACTTAAATCCTTGTGGACTATTTGTATTTTTCTATTTGCAGATGTAAGTCTGCAAACCATTTGCAACAAAAGTTGAATAGTGCAGATATTGGATATTGGCAACATGACTAATGTTAGTACTGAAGTTTGATATAATAAGCTAAAATACACAAACAAGAACTATATTCCATTTGAATACAATTTACAAGAGGAAGTAATAATATATAAGAATGGGTAACTGAAAGCTGGATTCCTTTCAACAATAAACATGAAAAGAAAATTATCAAAGTGAATTCTGATCTCCTATGAAGACATAAAGCTTAATATTTATCAAATAAAGATATGTAAGATTCTGCACATTCATGCTGTTGTCTAAATTATTTGGTATAATGTGTGTGGCGTTATCTTTGCAACTAAAAATTAGATCTGTCACATGACTGACTGCAATTTTACCTCTACATCATTACATTTATGGTGTAGTGATAAAGAAGTTCGCTTCACAACTAGAGATGTTGGGTTCAAACTTACTGTGTAGCATCTTAAGGAAATATTCTTTTAACCAATTTTTCATGTTGAACAAAGCTGTGCGAGTGAAATAGGTAAATAGAAATGGAAACTAAAAGAAGCCTGTCACATGTGTGTGTGTGTGTGTGTGTGTGTGTTTGTATTTTCTCCCATCATAGATCAACAACTGATGCTGGTTTGTTTACATCCCTGTAACTTAGCTGTTCAACAAAAAGAATACTGACAAAATAAGTACCAAACTTTAAAAATAAGTGCTAGAGTTGATCTATTCAATTGAGTTCTTCAAGGTGGTACCCCAGCATGGCCACAGTCCAATGACTAAATCAAGTGAAAGATAAAAGATTATACATACACACACACACATATACTCTCCCCTGTGTGCCTATCCATACACTCTCCATGCTCTAACATATCTATCATACCCCACCACTCCCAGCCAGTCTATTTTCTCTTACCATTACTTGCTACAGTCATATCTTCTCCATGTCTAAACATCACCCCTCACACTCTGTACTACTCCCCTCTCTCTCCTCTGTACTACTTATACTCCACCCCACCCACTGTTCCCTGTAGATAGGACTCAATACAGCTCTAACACCATTTATTGCTCTCCCTTTCACTCTATCTTTCTCTCCTCTCCCTCTCGTTCCCTGTTCTAACTGGGGTAGCCAAGTATTTCCTCTGTAGTAAGACAACTATCTCTGTCCCTCTCTTATACTTTGACCTTTCCTCTAGCTCACAGCCACTTTCCTAGCTTCCATTCCCACTCCCAGCTGAAAGGTATTTGTCTTGCAAGATACTTTGCAACTCTGCTGATGCTGGTGCCACTTAAAAAGCACTTGTGCTAGGACCATATAAAAAAAACACCTGTGTTGGTGCCACATAAAAAGCATCCAAAACACTGTAAAATTGTTGGCATTAGAAAGAGCATCCAGTTATAGAAACCATGCCCAAAACAGACAACGGAGCTTGGTGAAACTCTCTGGCTTGCCAGCCCCTGTCAAACCACCGAACCCATTCCAGCATAGTAAATAGATGTTAAATGATGATGATGATGATATATATATATACACACACAGGGTGCAATGGGTAAATCATTGGTATTTTATATTTTCGATTTTGTGCAAGTGCATTGTTTGTTTTTGATTTTGTCAACTACATGGTATAGTAGGGTCAGTTGGGCACCATCTGTGAGAAAAACAGCACCATGATGCAATTCACTGTCAGAAATTTGGAAATGACATGCTGTACTTCTTGGCATTTGCACCAGAAGCTCCAATATGAACAATTCAGAGTGTTTTGGTGTCAATCTGGAGATAGTGCAATCTGAGGACTTGTACCGAGAGTGATAAAAATCAAACATACAGTCAACATCACTAGTGATGACAATGCTGTTACAGAACCTCAGTGATTGAGTAAATAATATGTAAGATTGATTACCAACACATGGGTCATAAGTACAGCAAGTGGTTAATGGGATGTACATCTGTGTGAGAGACATGTGATGTGTGCGAGTGATGAGTGTATGTGCATGTGATGCGTGTGTGCATGGTATGTGTGTGTGTCTGTGTGATGTATGCAAGGTGTGTGAGTGGTAAATGCATGTGTGTGTGTGTGTGTGTGTGGAGGCAGGTTTCAGTTTTAAATAAGTTTTTAAATAAGTTTTCAGCTTTAAATAAGTGCTACAGTTTTTATTTCACAATAAAGATTATGAACAAATCATGTTCAACTGCTTGGAATACTTAAAGCATTTCACCTATGAAGCTATGAGAAAATTGATGCAAAACACAAACATACACACACATAATTGGAGATGCAAGTATGGTCGTGTGGTTAAGAAATTTGTTTTACAATCAGATGGTTTCAGGTTTAGTCCCATTATGCAACACTTTGGACAAATATCTGCCACAACTTCAGAGTCACTCTCTTGTGTATGAATTTGGTAGGCGGAAACTGTAGGAAGCCTACATGAAAGCATATGCACCTGAATGTTGAAACCCCATAGCTTCATTTGAGAGAGACAGTGATGTTTAGATTCTTTGTTGATGTTATAACAGTTTTACAAAATGGTGGAATAAAAAATCCCTTACTTGAAAATTAAGTAAGTGTTGGTGACAATAAAAAACATCATCATCATCATCATCATCAACCATGTCCATTTTCCAAGCAAGTATGAGTTGGATGGTTCGACAGGAGTTGGCAAGCCACAAGACTGCATTAAGCTCCACTGTCTGCTTTGATATGATTTCTATGGTTGGATGCCCTTTATAACACCAACCACTTTGCAGAGTGTACTGGGTGTGTTTTATGTGGTTCTGGTACTAGTGAGGTTACGAAGAAACACACACACAAAACGAGATCCCTCTCAGCTCAACTGAGGGAGGGGAGAGCAGTATTGAGGGAAGTGATAGCAGTATTGAGGGAGGTGATGAGAAGTTAAAGTATAAGAGGGGGACAGTAACAGGTGTCTTATTGTAGAGAAGATATGTGGTTACCCCAGTTTGAAGAGAAGGAAAATAGCAATGAGAATCTGTAAGGGTACACCCTAAACTTAGATGTGTCATGATGTACTCCACAGCCATAGAATCCTATGACAGGTAAGTTTCTATTGAAACCCTTGCAGGTATGTAAATATGGACACTAAACAAATGAACACAAACTCACATTATATATATAAAATGAGTGGACAAACGAGAGAAAAGGCCACTGAACACAATTAGTAGGAGTTACATGTATTATTTAAAACAGTTTGGTTCAGTTCCAGGTGGCTTAAAGTTTTGCAGGCCTCTAACAGAAGATAGTCTCTTTCAGGCTTTTGATTACCAAATTGGTAATCTGAAGCCTGAAAGAGATGGCCTTCTGTTAGAAGCCTGCAAAACTTTAAGTTGCATGGAACCAAATGAAACTGTTTTAAATAATATATATATATATATATATATATATATATATATATATATGCACACACACACATATATAAACATATATATATGTATGTGTGTGTATATATATATATATGTGTGTGTGTGTATATTATATATATATGTATGTGTGTATAAATTAACAGTCAAAAGGTTTCATAGTAGACCATTGTGAAACTAGTAATATAATTTTGGCAGACGTCAGCATTGAGATGCCAGATCATCAATATTCTTTGCCAAAACCAAAAATGAAGGACTAACTTTATGGAACTTATCCAAGCACTATAAATAATATCAGAGTTATTTTAGAGCTACTTATGGAAAACTCTGTTCTTTCAGCTATTGTACCAATGACTGCTATGTGGCTTTTGAATAACTTAACATTGGGATTTCCCACAAGATTCAACTTAATAAGAAATGAAACTGTATCAAGTTTATGCATTTACCATGTTGCATTAGTAACATGTAGGGGTTGAAACCAGATTGCTAAATTAACTTTTCACTGGTTTTGGCACTTTAACATATTTTTTGGTTTTGGCTGGCCATGGTTTCTTTACCTAAAATGTTTCTGTCTAAGGAAAAAGAGGCTTCATTTACTTTGATTTATTTCATCTTTCACTGGTTTTACTGTGGTCATGCTGGGGTACCACTTCGAAGAATTTTAGTCAAATTGACTCCAGTGCTTATTTTGTAAGTCTGGTGATTATTCTACCAGTCTCTTTGGCTGAATTGCTAAGCTGTGGAGATGCAATAAAGTCAACACAGGCTGTCAAGTGGTGGTGGGGAACAAAGATATACACATATGCACACACACACACACACACACACACACACATTTATATATACAACAAGCTTTCACATAGTCTCTTTCTACCTAATTCAGTCACAAAGTATCGATTGGCATAGGGCAGTAGCAGAAGACACTTGCCCAGGATACTGTGCAGTGGGGTTGAACCTGAAATGATGTAGTTGAAAAGCGAACTTTTTAACCACGCAGCCATACTGGCACCTGGTTTTAATAAAAAATATTGACTTTTTAGTGTAAAAGCTTATCCTACCTGGGACCAATGATGTTTTACTACAAACCTAAACAAGATAAAGAATATAACCAAAGTTACTAAGCCCTGAATCCACTACTCTATCAAATTTATACTGAAATAACATAAACTATGAAACTCATATATTACAGTATTGTACATGAGGGAATCACACACTGAACTGTAGTAGTTTACATAAAATAAATACACTAATTAATAGTACTAAAGAACATACTGATTAACTTTGGAACTCTAACTATTACTTGTTTTCAATGACCACAGTAATTTGTTTAGCTTTAAGTATACAGTATATAAATATCTTCACTTCGTCTCTTCGGTACTCTTGAGAAAGCCTTCTATTTTTAAACCAACCATAGCTTTTGGGAGATTTCCAATTTTAGAACAAAACGACACGAGATTGTTTTATTTTGTGTACTGTTTGATGTGACTTATTTTACTCTGGCAAATTCTTTCAAATCCATTCATGTGAGTAAGTAAATAAACTTGTTTGTTGTAGTTTAATGTTGTCTCTTTAAGAAGATCATTGTTTTTTTGTTTTTTTTTTTGTTATTTTTGCAGAGGTAGGAATTTAGTAATTCTTTGCGTACAAGTAATTTAGTAATTTAGAAAATAAAATCGAGGTTATCCTTGCAAACAGGCATGTCCCCTACATCCCTCCTCAGCTAAGCGATCCAGATCTTGCAGGCTCATGGGTGCAGGTGCCATGTAAAAAACACCCATGCTAGTGCTGTGTAAAAGTACCCAGTACACTCTGTAAAATGGTTGGCTTTAGGAAGGGTATCCAGGCATAGAAACCTTGCCAAAACAGGCCAACTCCTGTCAAACCATCCAACCCATGACAGCATAGAAAATGGACGTTTAGTGATGATGATGATGTAGCTCATATATTAGTTTTATGTGTTTGTAGGAGTGGCTGTGTGGTAAGTAGCTTGCTTACCAACCACGTGGTTCCGGGTTCAGTCCCATTGCGTGGCACCTTGAGCAAGTGTCTTCTACTATAGCCTCGGGCAGACCAAAGCTTTGTGAGTGGATTTGGTAGACGGAAACTGAAAGAAGCCTGTTGTATATATGTATATATATATATGTGTGTGTGTGTGTGTGTGTGTGTGTGTGTGTGTGTGTGTGTGTGTGTGTGTGTGTATGTTTGTGTGTCTGTGTTTGTCCCCCCAACATCGCTTGACAACCGATGCTGGTGTGTTTACGTCCCCATAACTTAGCGGTTCGGCAAAAAGAGACCGATAGAATAAGTACTAGGCTTACAAAGAATAAATCCTGGGGTCAATTTGCTCGACTAAAGGTGGAGCTCTAGCATGGCCGCAGTCAAATGACTGAAACAAGTAAAAGAGTAAAAAAGAGAGAGTAGATATTTGGGTGACCTTTAGATTTAACAATTTACTTAAACTGTATATTAACATACGAAATCAAACTAAGCTGAAATAATTCAAAATAAAGAGATGCTACATGGTGGTTAGATCTGAAAGAAATAGTGGCCAATGCATCCTCAAATCACATTGTAACATTGTCTTAAAAAAGTAGGTGTATTTTGACACAGGTGTCAATGTGAAGGTAAGAAGTTTGCTTCTCAACCTCATGGTTTTCAGTTTAATCCCTCTCTATAGCAACTCGGGTAGTGACTTGAACCCTTGACGTTGTAACTGATGCAGTGCTGTTTTTAATCTATCTATCTGTCTACACACACATCATCATCATCTTCATTTAACGTCCGTTGTCCATGCTGGCATGGGTTGGATAGTTTGACTGGGCTGGCATGCTGGAAGGCTGTGCCAGGCTCCAGTCTGATTTGGCATGGTTTTCTACAGCTGGATGCCCTTCCTAATGCCAACCACTCCAAGAGTGTAATGGGTGCTTTTATGTGCCACTGGCATGTGTTCCAGTTGCATGCAGTATCTGTTATGACTGATTTTGCTCAGCTTGATGGGTTTTCTTCTCAAGCATGACATAATGCCAAAATTTGAAACCAATTTAGTTATCCATCTTTGATCTTCAGTTCTGACATAATCCAAGAGTTTGGTGTTGGAAATAAGACTGATGAAACTAACATGAGGTATGTCCAATAACATGAATTCTACACCTCAACAGTGAATGACTACTGCTATGATGTCTGCACTGATATGATTGCTCTCCTAGTGGGACATTTGTCAAATTTGTAATCTGGCCCTCACTGGATGTGGTTAGCATTCATGAGGAATGTGGTGAACTCATTGGTTAGAGTTGGCTCAACCCACCCTGGATGAATGCCATCACAAGTACAAGTAGTATGTCCAGTAACACATATCCTTGGTGTAATCCTCCAACAGAGTCCGTGAGTCACAATTTGTGATGAAGCTAGGTCTTTAAAGCACAGGTAGAATATATTCAACAAGTCAGTTTCCATCTGCCCAAGATTATAGTTAAAAGAGACCTGTCCAAGGTACCGTGTAGTGAGGTTGAAACTAGGATCCTGTGATTGCAAAGAACACTTCTTACCCATTCAGTGCACACAAACACACATATGAAATTACAAATGAACACAAACACGCATACATACACACACACACTGTATTTTTTGGCATACAAGCTGATGTAGTTTATAGCATAGATATATAGTGTAAACATCATCACTGTCTTTCCAAATCCTGCTGCATTTCATGTGGAAGTTACACATGTACATAAACACACACATACATGAAATTATATGTGCACACAAACACACATATGAAAATACAAATGCACACACACACACACACAAATATGATGTAATTACTTGTTGTGCTGAAGTTAATTGAAATGGAATTAATTTGTTCCACAGCAATGACCAATAGTTTCAGCTTCCTTCCCGCATCATTTTTTTTTTCTTTTCTATGCATATTGCATTGTTAATTTATGAAACTATCACTGCAGCTATATGCTGCATTTACTGCACACAATTTCTCAATACAACAAACATCATCTCCTAAACATGAAAAAGAAAAAAAAACAAAAAAAAAAGGGAAATCAATCTCCATTATCATACCTCCCCCTTTCCTTTCCCTTCACTTTACTTCGATGAACAATAGATTACTTACATAAGAATATTTAGATCTTTTCTATTTTTCTGTTACTAGGTATTCTTATTATTATTACTATTGTAGTCAGTGTCATTATTACCTCCGCCTTAACGAAGGCGGAGGTATTGTTTTCAGTCGTGTTTGTTTGTTTGTCTGTGGACAAGATATCTCAAAAACCGCTGGATAGATTCTGATGAAAGTTTCAGGGATGTTTGACCTCATGACTGGCATGAACTGATTAGATTTTGGGACCAATCTGGTACCGGACAAGGATTCTGGATTATTTTCCCCGTTTTAATTTTTGAGAGCGGTCGGGTTCATTTTTAGTATTCTCGTTTGTGAGAGCAGTCGAGTTTATTTCAGATATTCTAATTTTAAAAATCATCTCCGGCTAATTGTTGAGAGGACGTTGGTGTTGCCTTAGCTGAGGTTTGCCCTCTCTAAGTACTCTTGGTACTACCACTACTATTTTTAAAATTATTATTATTATTATTATTATTATTATTATTATTCAGGTAGTGAGCTGAAAGAATCATTACTGCACAGGACAAATTGTTTAACGGCATTTCTTCTGGTTTCATATTTTGAGTTCAAATGCTCCTGACAATGACTTTGCCTTTCATCCCTTTTGGGCTCAACAAAATAAGTACCAGTTGAATACTGGTGTCAATGTAATTGACTAGCACCATCTCCACAAAATTTCGTGACTTGTGCCTGTAGTAGAAAGGATTATTACTATTATTATTATTAAGGCGGTGAGCTGGCAGAATTGTTAGCATGGACAAAATGCTTAGCAATATTTCACCCATTGCTCCGTTACGAGTTCAAATTCCACCAAGGTCAACTTTGCCTTCCATCTTTTCAGGGTTGATAAAATAAGCACCAATTGAACACTGGAGTCGATGTAATTGACTTACACTCTCTCCCCAAACTGCTGCCCTTATGGCAAAATTTGAAACCATTATTATCATTATTATTATTATTATTACTATTGTTATTATTATTATCATTATTATTATTATGGCAGTGAGCTAGCAGAATTGTTAGCAGCCAGGCAAAATGCTGAGCTGCTTTTCGTCCGTCTTTACATTCTGAGTTCAAATTCTGCCGAGGTCGACTTTGCCGTTCATTCTCATGGGGGTGATAAATTAAATATAAGTGAAAGACTGGAGTAGACATAATTGACTAGACTTCTCTCCCAAAATGTCAGGCCTTGTGCCTTTAGTAGAAAGGATTATTATTATTATTATTATTGAACAGCGCATGCTATCTAAGTGACACTGGGGTACAATTACATGATGCCCAATATACCCATCATGACTACCTGTTTGATAAGGGTACACCAGGCACATGCATCATAACCACATGTGCATGACATGATCTTATATCAAGATAAACCAGTGCATGACCTTGCAGGTGGGGCCCAGTTAGAATTTTCTTCAAGTTGAGTAGCCCATCCTGCTCAAAAGGTCTCTGAATAAGGTTTGTTTAAGGATGATGAACGAAATACCCATGCTTTCAGAAGCGAATTATTCAAACCCGAAAGAATTCCTCAACACATGGCTATGATGCTCCCCTACTACTTCTGCTTGTGATCAGAGATGCACATATCGTCAGCCACCAAGGGACATGCTCAACTGGTTATGGTCAAACAACTGACAAGCAAATCTGTGGTATTGAGCAGAATATTTACTGTAAGCCCACCTTTTATACCATGACAAAACAATGTACATGATAACACTTCCAATCAGTTAAGATCAGAAGCCATGAGAGCCACTGCCTCGTACTGCATCAGGTCATTCATCGTTGTCGTCGTCATCATCATCATCATTACTGTTATATTACAGCCATCATCAGACACCACCAACTAATATATGATAAATAAAACTACTTTTGTTGATACATAATAATAAATAATAATTGTTTCTACTATAGACATAAGTATTTGAACTCAGACTACAGCAAGCTGGAAGAAATGCCATGAAGTATTTTGTCCAAATTTCTAATGATGCTGCTAGTTCAACACCTTTAATAATAATAATAATAATAATGGTTTCAAATTTTGGCAGAAGGCCAGCAATTTTTTTAACCTTGTGTTATCTTGAAATAGGGGTTGAAACATAGATAATACAGTCCTAGGTAACCCTGAAAAAAAAAGACAGGATGGTCATGGATAGAATGCCTTGAATCACACAAATACACACGCACATGTACTTGATCAGAACTGACTTGAGGCTAGTCAACTGCAACAACACCTCTAGCTAGTAACATTAATACTAAAAGCACTTGTTGCTACCAACGTCACCAGTCATAACTTCCATTCGACAACAACCAGCAGCAGCAGCAGAAGGAGGAGGAGGAGGAGGAGGAGGAGGAGATAAAGAAGGAGGAGGAGGAGAAGAAGAAGAAGAAGAAGAAGAAGAAGAAGGAGAAGGAAGAGAAGAAGAAGAAGAAGAAGAAGAAGAAGAAGAAGAAGAAGCAACAACACCATCATCACTACTGAGATCTGAAGTAACAGCCAACCAGCTATTAAATAAGAGAACCTCCACAGGATTGTTTGAGCTTGACCTGCTAGAATGAGCTACCAAATCTTCCTTAAATCACATTCTACTGTTTTGCAGGGCGAAGGACACATTGGACATATGTCGTCCTGACTGCACTGTGTCAGGGACAATCATATGAGGAGCAGATGGGGCAGGGTTATTGCAGCTGGAGCTCCACTTTTACCATGTCTACTGAGTCAGGGCCAAGATGGAGCTAAGTAACAAAACAACAACAACAACAATAACTGAAATATTGGCAGAATCATTGGAATGTCGGACAAAATGCTTTGTAGTATTTGGTTGGATTTGATTGGATAGTCCATGTTCAGTCCACTGCAGGATGAGGGCTTCAGCATGTTCTCTCCACCAACTACAGTCTGATGTGGAGGCCAAGAATTTGAACTTGAGATCTTATTGGTTTGATGAGCCTACTCTGCCACACAGGCTTGACATAGCTTGGCAGAGGGATGCAGTTTTTATACTCATACCCAAGAGTAGTTAAATCGATTACATCAACCCCAGTGTTCAAGTACTACTTATTTCACTGAACCCTGAAAGGCAAAGTCAACCTTGGTGGAAATTGAACCAAGTATTTCGTCTGGCATGTTAATGATTCTGCTTGTTTGCTATTTGGTTATAGACTACTATACCTTGAATATATGGTTATAAATCGTTATAGCTTGAATGTATGGGTACTGTTCCTTATATCTTGAATTCAAATCCTACTAAAGACAATTCTATTTTTTATCCTTCCAAGGTTAATTATAGCATCTGTCAAGTACTTAACAAGTGTCCCTCTTGTTAAACATTACATTTGACAGAGTAATGCGAATGCTAAAGAGTTAAATGGCCATGAGGGACCAGTGGAGTAAAATAGGAACCAAAGGGGTACACAGGCAAAAGATGGTTGAGAACCACTGACCAAGAGGATTGTTGTGGTTATTTAGTCTAGTTGCTAATTGTGAAACAGGTAGCACTGGTTTTCATGATTACCTGTAGCAGATCATATCTTATCTCACCTGACAATAACTAGGGTCAATTTAATAATGCTGATAACCATCCTAAGAAATTGGAAGCCCTATACCTAAATCAGAAATTAATATTTGTATTATTCTAATTTGCAATATTGGTTTCAAATTTTGACACAAGGCCAGCAATTTCAAGGGAAAGGCAAATCAATTACATTGATATCAGTACTCAGCTGGTACTTATTTTATTGATCCTGAAAGAATGAAGGGCAAAAAACCGTCCTCAGTGGAATTTGAACCCAGAATGTAAAGACAGACGAAATACCACTAAGCATTTACCTGTTGTGCTAACGATTCTGCCAGCTTGTTGCTTTGTTTTAATTAGTAATATTAGTTTCAAATTTTGGCACAAGGCCAGTAATTTCGAGATATGGGCAAGTCAATTACATTGATTTCAGTGCTCAACTGGTACTTATTTTATCGACCCTGAAAGAATGAAAGGCAAAGTTGGCCTCATCAGAATTTGAACTCAGAACATAAAGATGAATGAAATACCACTAAGCATTTCAACTGTTGTGCTAAACAATTCTGCCAGCTTGCTAACTTCTTTTAATTAATAATTAGTTTCAAATTTTGGCATGAAGCCAGCAATTTCAAGGGAACGTCTAGTCGATTACTTCGACCCCAGCACTTAACTAGTACTTATTTTATCGACCCTGAAAGAATGACAGGTAAAGTCGTCCTCAGTGGAATTTGAACTCAGAATGTAAAGATGGATGAAATGCTGCTAAGCGTTTTGCCTGATGTGCTAACGACTCTGCCAGCTAACCACTCTATTCTAATTAGTAATATTAACACTACCCTAACCACTGCCATCTTCCTCGGCCCACCACCAAAATTACCCCATCAACTTGCATAATTTATCACTCTCTTCCTCAACCTACCACCACCACAACCACTACCACTACTACCACCACCACCACCACCAATGCTGCTGCCACAACTGACTTTCACAACCCACTGCCATTCCACCACCCAATGTAACCCTCCACCACAGGTTTACACTTCCACAACCTACAATCATTTTCCACATCCTACTGGCAACATTACCATCATCACAACCACCACCACCACCACTACTACTACTACTACTACTACTACTACTACTACTACTACTACTACTACTACCACTACCACTACCATAGTTATTGGCTGCTCCTTCAACCCACCACCAAAATTATCCAGACACTCCATCCAGACAAATATTCCAACCCCATATGGTAATGAAAATCCTAGCATTTTTGATGACAGGCCAAATAATATATAAACTACAGATATTTCATCATCGTTTCATTCGGCAGCTGTTCTCTTTGCCCTGCCTGTATGGGATATATAGACATATCTACTCAGCTTGCCCAGTCGTGTCTGTCACCAGACATACACCATGTACAGTGGGTGCATAGTAACAATTCTCCTGTACAGATGATCATGATATACTATTAGTATTAGCAGTGATAGAAGTAGTAGTAGTAGTAGTAGTAGTAATAGTAGTAGTAGTAGTTCTTAGTGTATAGCTGGATCAGTAGTAGTAATTTCTTTTATATGCTCTTCATTAGTATAATCAGTATGTGTGTATGTGCATGTATGTATGTATTATTTATATATGTATGTTTGTGCATATATATATATATATATATATATATATATATATATATGTATGTATGCACCAAGAGAGAGAGAGAGAGAGAGAGAGAGAGAGAGAGAGAGAGAGAGAGAGAGAGAGAAAGAGAGAATTTTGTGCATGCGTGTGCGTGTGTGTGTACAGAGAGTATGTGTATATGTTTACACACACACACACACACATATATATATATATTATATATATATATATATATATATATATATATATATATAATTAGAGAGAGGGTTGTGAAAAGAAAGAAATAGATAATAGTCCTTTCTATTTGATATGAATTTTTGGTGAGAAAGGTTAGTTGATTACAGGTAATGGTTGGACAAAAAAGTATGGAATGGTACCTTTTCTACTTGTTACAAAAGTTAAATTAATAAAAGCAGTAATATGTGTCTGGGGAGAGTCATATTGTCTTAGTACCTTATTATCTAATACACTCACTGGTTCAGTTTCCACTCATTTATTATTTATATATTTTTTTCTTTTAAAATTTTTGCTGCTTTTGCAACCTTGTCAACATCTGTTGACAAAGTTGCAAAAGCAACAAAAATTTTAAAAGAAAAAAAAGAAATAAATGAGTGGAAATTGAACCAGTGAGTGTGTTAGATAATAAGGTATTAAGACAATACGACTCTTCCCAGACACAACAAGATTTGCTTCAACACACAAATTCACATAAAGAATCTTGTAAAATAGATACAAAATCGAAGTATGATAAATGTTTGTATTGTGTAAATTTCATAGTATCGTCATAACCTCCTTTTAAAATTTCATTAATTTAATTTTTACCAATGCTGCTCTATTGTAATAAAAACTAATGATATCACCATCATTTTAATGTCTATGTATAAGCTACAAGTATTGAATGATACACTATAGTACAGTCACTGATTGGTTAACATGCTTGATTAGAAACTCCAAGTCAACTAATTTATTCACAAGAACTACCTTGCACAACACCTTAAGACTCAAGGCTGCTGCCTGCTGCTACATACTTGATGGCACTGGGGTCATCTCAGATTAACAGTCCCAGAGAGGTCATCATGCATAGAGCTGAACAGGTTCACCAGTGCTCTCCATTGCTGGCAGTTTTGTGCCAGCCCCTCTGCATCCTTCCCGGTGACGTTGAGTCTCTGGAGCTCTTCCCCAATCACGTCCAGCCATCTGGTGTGGGGCCTACTATGAGGTCTCTTCCAGCTTGCAACTGCTATGTCGAATAAGAGTAAAGCCTTAGTAGGATGAACTAACGGGAGCTGGAGGACATGTCTGTACCAGCATATGCGATGGATAGCTATGAGGTAGGAGGTTATGGGCTGATGTATGCACACATAATTTTTGTTGGAAATGTGATGGCACCATTTGATGTTCTCAAGACTCTAGGCATACCAAATTATTTTATGCAGCAAATCTTAATGATTTTAAATAATTAATGTAATACACTATATCTTGCATTCATGAAGCGTTTTCTGAATCTGTAAAATAGGATAAACCCATAATGTTGTGCAAACAAGTATTTACAAGAAACAAGTTTTAAAATGTAGAATTTTTCCACATGTATGTTTGTGAAATTTCAGTCTTTATGAGAACCAATTTGTTGTGGTCATTTTTACTTATACATTTCTAAGATAATGATTACCAAACAAGTATCATTGTTATTGTTATTATTACTGTTATTTCTTTTTACCCTGTGTGAAAATCATCTGCATATGAGAGAAGCACTGCCTTATCTTCTTGTCATTTTTACTTTTCTCACCTTTATCTAATTAGGAGCTGCAGTAAACCAAGTTATTTGGTAATTAGCTTATAAGCTGACAGAGCCAAAGGAGGGCAGATTGACAAGGTATCAGACTATAAACTGAAAAATCTGTGGTCCATATCCTGCACCAGTATCCCATGTTGCTTTGTCATTGATCACAACAACTGAGCCACAAATGGATCCAGCCCATTTAGTGTTAAAAGAATAACCATTGTAAATAGTAACAGACAATATAAAATTTGTGTTCCATTAGAATAGTGCTCTAAGCTCAACATCTTTAGTGACAATATCTGAGAGACAATAAATACCACCAAACTTGTTGATTGGTCCTAGTTACACTCTTTAAAAAGTGCTCTCAATAAATGAGACCATCTAACTGTTTATGAGTACTTTGGAATGTACAAGTGCTTGCTATCAGAAGACTATAGTGGTTTACAGCTGACTGTTTTGCTAGCTTTCAGTGCTGAGTTAAAATTCTTAGAATCTTTGACAGGCTGGCGTTCTTTCTCAAGATAAAGAATATATTCATTAACCCTTTAACACCAAGGAAACAAAAGATAAACACCAACACATCACACATTCTGATACAATGTAGAACATACCAATAAAGTACCAAACAAACGCCTTGTAGTATTTAGTTATGTCACTTTATCTTCTAAGTTCAAATCCTGCTTAAGTCAATGTTTACTTCTGTCCTTTTTGAAGCCCAGAATTCATAGTTAGTGACTGTGAATGATCTTAAATTGACAACATACTTCCTAATGATTAGAACTTTTGTAATCTAAACATTTTAGAAGTGTGCCACGTAGAAAAAGTATGAGGTGAAATATCCTACTCAAATTAAATTCAGTCAACAAATTCTGCTTCAGTATTCCAGACCTGAAGAAGTGAGTTGAATAATGTAAAAGATTATTTTCTTATGGATCATAAAGTCAAATTTTTTGCAGGTATTTTGTTATTGTTATTTACTTCCCACCCTTTGTCAATCCTGATCAAGCAAACCTGTGATCAAAGGCATTTCCATTGTGATCATATGATCTTATCTGAAGTAGAGAAAAGATTTGTCAGACATTTTTAAGCTATTCATATATTATTGTGAAATAGCCATTTGAATAGTGACGCACATTGCGAGATAGTCAAAACAGAAATAGCAGTAGCAGAAGTATACACAACAGTGATCCTTCTCCTTTTAACATCCACTTTTCTATGTATGCATGGGTTAGATGAAATTTGTTGAGGGAGATTTTCTATGGCAAGATGCTCTTCCTGCTATGAACCCTCATCTATTTTAAGCATAGCAATATTTCCCCTTAGATGTGTGAACACAAACTGATCAATGGCATTGTTTTTGTATGAGCAGTGACTTTATTTACAATCAGCATGAGATATTAGGACAAAGAAATACAAACACATACATTCACACACACACACACAAATTCACGTATACACGTACATATATACATACATATACATACATTCATGACAGGCTTCTTTCACTTTTCATCCACCAGATTTCCTAACAAGGTTTTGATCGGTCCAGGTCTTTGGTAGAAGACACTTACTCAAGTGGAGCTGTATCCCAAACCATATGATTGTGAAGTGAATTTCTCATTATAATGTCATACATACTTGTACCTGATATAATGATAATAATAATGATAATAATAATAATAATAATAATAATAATAATAATAATAATAATAATAATAATAATAGTAATAATGATAATAATAATAATAATAATAATAATAATAATAATAATAATAATAGTAATAATAATAATAATAACAATGATTGTTAACCAAAATCTGAATAATAAATAAATCAATCAATAGATGAATGAAATATATGATATAGATGGCCCTCCATACGATTATTAATCAAGGCTACAAAGCTTTGAAGTTTGACAATAATAAAAAAGCAAAAAAAAAAAAAAGACCTGCAATGAAATATTGGGAGCATTTATTTGAAAGACAATCTCAGAACAAAAAAAGCAACAATAGCATCAACAACAATAACAATAATGTGTTATTTGCAAATGTTATGAGCTAAAGAGAATGTCTTGATATGAGCCCTTGAGCAAGTTGAAGAGAAAAATAATGGATGATATATATGACAAAAGGTAATACTTCCTTGCCTGATGAACTTATCTGGTAAAGCATGAGGAGGAAGATGACATACTTCTGTTTAACAAAAAGGTAAAAAAAGGAGGAAAATTCCATATGTTTTCAAAAGAGTTGGAGGAAGTCCTCATTCATGTGAGGTCAGGTGTGTATTCTACGAACTTGGGAAGTGCAGGTGGAAGTATGTGCTTAGATTTTTTTTGAAACTAATGATAGCAGCCATATGTCTACCCATACTGGTATCACAGTACATACATCTCAGGAGCTCTAGATTCATGGCCAGAAGTCTTGTACAGTCATTATGTTTGCAACAATATGGACAAGTGGTGAGCGCAGAGGTGACTTGCATCATGAAGTTAGATGTAGTCTGTATGGATATCAAAGTCCTAATGTGTCCCTTCCCCTACTAAGACAACAGGAAAAACCCACAGCAATAACCCCAATCCTGCTTATGCAATGGATACTATTCATGTGTGAGTTGGTGCCCTACACCTTATATGCATATATTCGTTTTGTGTAAAAGAGTTTAAACCTGTCATTTTCTATAATATATTTTGCCCTATTCCCATTACACACACACACAGAACATAGAAGACATAACTGATCACCAGTATTTATACTTTTATATTACACACATGTTTCAGAAAGTCAGCCACAATTTATTATGCAAGCCTAAAAGCCCTCTTATATGACACAAGGCACTTTGTCAGTTGTTGTTGTTGTTGACACTCTGTCACTTACGACGTCAAGGGTTCCAGTTGATTCGATCAACGGAACAGCCTGCTCGTGAAATTAACGTGCAAGTGGCTGAGCACTCCACAGACACGTGTACCCTTAACGTAGTTCTCGGGGATATTCAGCGTGACACAGTGTGACAAGGCTGACCCTTTGAATTACAGGCACAACAGAAACAGGTAGTAAGAGTGAGAGAAAGTTGTGGTGAAAGAGTACAGCAGGGTTCGCCACCATCCCCTGCCGGAGCCTCGTGGAGCTTTAGGTGTTTTCGCTCAATAAACACTCACAACGCCCGGTCTGGGAATCGAAACCGCAAGTCCGCTGCCCTAACCACTGGGCCATTGCGCCTCCACACTTTGTCAGTATTATTGGCAAAAAATACAACATAAGGAAAAATATAGGCCCTTATACACACCAGTATGCAAAGAAATATATTTATCATAGGAGAAAAGAACAGAGTGAAAAGGGAAGGCAAGAGAGAATGAGAAAGGAGTGTGATGGGATGGAGAAAGAATGGCCATCCCAAGCCATGCCATATTTAACATGTTCTCGTTGATCCATATGCATTCACACACCCTTGCATGAGTACAAGTGCACAAATATAGTACAAAGAAGTGTGGAACTTACCTACTGTGTCCAAACCTTCTGGTAATGTATTGTGCTTCCAACATTCTTTTTAGATTATAGGTGTGTGTACGTGTGTGTGTATGCTTCCATTCAGTTTGTAACCTCATTTTGCACATGTTTTGTATTTTATGTATGAGACCTTCTGATCCATAAAGAAAAGATTATTACTATTATTATTATTATTATTGTTGTTACTATTATTAACCTAGTGATTAGGGTGTTGCACTCACGATTGTGAAATTGCAGTTTCAATACCTAGACTGGATAGTATGTTGTGTTCTTGAGCAAAACACTTCATCTCACATTACTCCACGATCACTTCGACACTTGACACATGGTACACTGTGCACCTGTTCAGGCAACGTCGATTTGATGGAGGGTGTGAGTTAATGTACAGCACATACATTTGATCATTATAAACAAATCATTTGTGTACATCATTCAGCAAAAAGCTGAACACTCATAATGTTGTCTTTGATGGGAAAGTTCATCATCATCATCATGTGAAATGCTTAGTAGTATTTCATCCGTTGCTATGTTCTGGGTTCAAATTCTGCCGAGGTTGACTTTGCCTTTCATCCTTTCGGGGTTGATAAATTAAGAACCAGTTGCGCATTGGGTTCGATGCAATCGACTAGCCCTCTCCCCCACAATTTCAGGCCTTGTGTCTACATTAAAAAGGATTATTATCATTATAATTATTTTACTTTACCTCTCAGAGCTCTTGATCTTACTAGTTTCGGTTAATTTTCTGAGAGTAGACAGCAACCTGTTGTCAAAGGTCTCACAGGATCTCTTTACATGAATTATAAGCTTTGGTACCTAAACATTAAGTATTATAGAAGATACTCAACAGCCAAGTACTGATTTTAAAATCCTCACTGCTCTCAATAGAGCAGCTTTTGGGGCATGCTCTCCCATCATGTCAATTCCAATTTTTCTGACAAATTCCTCAAATTTAGTTGTCATTGCTCCAAGTGCTCCTACAACTACTAGGGTGATGGTTACTCTTCACATTGCCCACATGCTTGCAATTTCATCTTTTAGTAATCTGTATTTTTCTACCTTTCCCAGCACTTTATTATTATTATTATCATTATTATTATGGCTGCCATACTGTGAAGTCATGGAAATTTGGTGCTCCGTTAGTTGAAAAAGCATTTGTAATCTTTTAGGCCTTCTAAGGCCCCGTCTTTTCATTTCTATTGTTATCATTATATTTCTGAGATTGTCTGGACTGCACAGATAGTATGTTTGTGTAGAAATACCCACTTTTTTTCAAGAAGTGTACTTCAATAATTTTTGAATTTTAACTGCTTTCGGCAAAAACACATATTTTGCAATTTTCTGTATTTATTTAAAGATAGCTGATAAAGAAGCCATCATAATGTTCAACAAAGGAACGTGCTCCTTGTCGGGAAAAATCGAGAATGAGGAAAGAATTGAAACTATGAATATCAAATGGCCTAAACTTAATGACGTCACTGAGGTGAAAAATGTTTCATCTCTAATCAACGTCAAAACTCTCGATGTTGACAATAAGATCAACAGTAACAGCTGTGTCAGCAAAAACAACAACAATATGAAAGAAATGAAAAATAAGAATGCAAATATCACCTCTGCATCTTTTGCATTGGCGGCGGGAAATATGGCAAGTATCCACAGAGATGAAGAAGAATTAAAATTGGCAAGAAAAATTGTAAAAAGAGATGGTAGAAGGGTAGCTTTAAACCTTCCATCCGACGTGATTGAAAATATTACAAGATGCATGGTAACATACTGTTGCATCAGAATGAAGTCTTGGTGGGTGGAAAATGCTCCTGAGAGCAAAGTACAAAAATGTCTTGGGCACATGTGGGAACAAAAGTCCCACATCACTTGAGGAAAGAAGTTTGGAACTATTGAGGTGAGATGTGGAATGAAAGAAGAAGCTAGATGTAATTCTGCAACCACTTTGAGGAATGACAACTTTCTTTTTAATCCCCAGCTACTGCGGCCAACGCCTTGCTAAGATTAGGGTGCTGAATGTGCCGCCAGAAATATTCATGGTTAGTGGTGGCCATCTTGGCAGGTTTAGAAGAAGATGAAGTCACAATATTGGAGATCAAGAAAATTTGTTAGGTATAGGTATAGGACTGACCTTGCAATGCAAGCAGGACCATATTGACCAGCTGCCCGATCTAATCGATCTCCTGGATGGTACTCATCTGTTAGTGTTCATGGAGGATAGAAAGCCAAGATGCCACACATGTGGATCTGTAAATCACTTAAAGGCTTTCTGCACTGAAGCAAGGTAAAATAAAGTCCCACTGCTGCCAACATTACAAACACCACAAGTGCAAAATCATAAACAAATGCTCAAGACTCCTACACCTACTCCCACACCCAAGCTCATACCCACTCCCAAACCAAGACAAAGAAGGAGTCTACCCCCAGTTGCCATGGAAAAGCAAGTTTCTCCCGAATGCTCTTCCTCCCAAACCATCATCAACTGCAATGACATGCATGGAGAAAGAAAAGCTGAACAATTGATGGATCACATTGACAAAAGCGGGTAGGCGAAAGAGGAGGAGAGTACATAGCCGTACTCTAAGAAATCAACAAAACCTTATTCTGAAACCACAACTGCAATACAATTCGCAATCACTCCAACAAAAACAACAAGAACAAGATCAGCAACTTCAAAAACAGCATGAAATCACAGAAACAACTAATTACAGAACTTCAAAAATATTCATCAGACTGTAGACGAAATGTATCCATCAATTTCACTGTTGTGAACAAGTGTAACAATGAATTGATGGATTTTGTAAGTCAAAACAAAAACAAAACAGAGACAGAGGGAAAAGAATTTGAGGATTTCATCTTCAAAACCCTCAAGGACAGATTTTCAACTAAAACGTTGTCAGATGTTTATAAAATTATAATAGAAAAATTTCCAGGTAGTGTGGGAATTTTAAAAAGATCTGTTGATAAAAGGCTGTTGGAAGGGCCTTTTAAAAAATTTTTGCCAGTAGAGAGGCCTGAAACTTCTGGGCTTCTTGAAAATAAAGGTGAGTAATGTCCTCATTTTCCTTCTCTGATTAGCATGGCTGTGCTGAGAATGGGGTGTGTGAATATGCATGGCCTGGGATCAGCTTGGAAACAAGGTCACTTGCTCAATGATCTCGGGTCACTTGATTTGGATGTGGCTGCCATTAGTGAAACAAGGATCTCCGGAAAACATGCTCTAGCATTCATTTTTGAGGACTATGCGGTATTCTCATCTTGTGGTCTATTGGGAGCGAGTAGCAGTGTAGCAGTGCTACTCTGGATATCCTTAGATCTCCAAGTATGGGCTATGTTCCTGGACCCGGATGGTAGGGTGGTGGTCCTGGACATGAGTGGCAGCAAAGGTGGCGCCTTTAGACTGGTGGCAGTTTATGCCCCAACAGGACTGGAAGGTCAAAATTCTTCAGGCATCTAGAAACATTCTTGGGAATGTCTCACACTTTAGTACTAGTGGGGGACTGGGACAGTACTTTGGACACATGGAAGGACTGTGTGGGTTTAGTACATAGTAGAAGTGGGTGTAAAAACCTTGAAAACCTGCTCAGGACTTTCCAGCTTTCTGATAGGTAACAACTGGATTTCCCTGATGTGCCAGTGTAGACATGGAGCAACCACAGTGGGTCATCCAGATCGTATTTAAATAGAGTATTTGTAGGGCAGAAGATAGGGATAGCGTAGGTTGTCCACAATTTAAATTGGTTGGCTACACAGATCACAAATTTCTGATATGTTCAGTCAATTTAGATAAGACCAGTAGACAGGGACCGAGTTACTGGAAATTAAATGCTTCCTTACTGGCTTGCAAAGACTACAGAGACTGGATTAGTGAACTAGTTATGTGGCAGTTGATGGAGGCTATCATCAACAACTAGTGGTAGATGGCTCTGAAGAGAGTGATTAGCGTAGAAGCGATAGTATTTAGCAAAGATTTAGCAATAGAAAGAAATAGATTAGAGGGAGAACTAGCTAGCAAACTAGAAGAGGCTATTAGTAAAGGCATTGCGACCAATGTGTTAGCAGCGAGAATGGCCCTTGGCCCTTTCTTTGAGGCAAAACACAAAGGGTGTGTTGTCAGAGCTAATGCCCATGCACTAAAACACGAAGGAACTAAAACCGTCCGATGGGTCCAAACAGTAGAGATGCGATGTGGAAACAAAACCATGATCAAGTCTTTGACAGATCAGGACGGATGTATGCTACTTGGTTCTGAGCAAATGTGTGTGGCTTTCCAGTAACACTTTACATGGCTGTTTGAGGAAGGTGATGGGTCAACAATGCTAGCGAACGTTACTTTGTACCTAGACAGCCTACCAGGGCTCTCAGTGACAGACACAAGATTCTGTGAAAAGCCGATTACAGCTTCTGAAATATGGGAGGTGATGAGTGATTACAGAAGTCACAAATCGCCTGGTTTGGATGGTCTGCCCTACGAATTCTATATTTTCATGCCAGATTTGTTTAGCAGTCTCTTGGCAGATGTCTACAGTAACTGGCAGCAGAATGGGAGAATTCCTAGTGCTGTTAGCTAGGGTGTGGTAACACTTCCGAGAAAGGATGCTGACAATGAGGATATGCTCGGGAATTTTCAGCCCATAACTCTGCTAAACACAGAGTTAAAGACTTTGGCTAAGATGTTAGTGAAAAGGTTGGTGCTTGTCATTGGTAGTCCGGTCGGGGAGGCACAAATGTGCACAATCCCAAGCAGGGCTATCCATGACAACCTCCACCTTATGTGATACATCATAGAGAGGGCTGGGACTAAAGCTGGCTTTGGTGGGGCCCTGATCTATTTAGATTAGTCAAAAGCTTTCGATTGGGTAGACCATTGCTACTTGGAAGCCGTCCTTAAAGTGGTTGGTTTTGGACCCATTTTCAGAGGGTGGATTGCTGCAATGCACAGCAGCACCTGATCAGTGGTCAAAATAAATGGCCATCTATCAGAGGCATTTAGTATCACACATTTGGTCTTTCAGGGCTTGCTATCACCTCTTCTGTGTGTGCTGGCTCTCGACTCATTGCTGCAGAAGTTGGAACAGTTAAGAAGCCTCCCTTTTGAAATTGAACTCAGGAAGGCAGTGTCTGCATACGTGGATGATGTCACCGTCATGGTGTTGGATGCCTCTGAAGTGGAGACAGTTGGCTCCATTGTAAAGGAATACGAGTTAGTTGCAGGGGCTAAAGTCAATGCCGACAAGTCAGTGGGATTGTAACTGGGCACCTGGAAAGGCAGATCAATGCTGTCAGACGGCATTGTTGGATGCTGGACTGATGGACCATTTTAATTGCTTGGGGTCTGGTTTGGTCTCGACTTCTAAGTGGACAAGAATTGGGAATAGGTGATGAACAGGGTGACCTCTCTTACCCAGAAATAGGCAGAGTGGAAGTTGTCCCTGAAAGGTCAGGCAGAGGTGGCGAATGCCTACATCACTTCTGTCATTATTTATCACTGACCATTGTGCCTTGTCCCAGTTACTGCTTGATTAGATTGGAGCATATCCTGCTTATTTTCTTGTGGAAGGGACATGTTCCACTGGTCAGGCAGTTGGTCTGCTGCCAACTTACTATGAGTGGCGGCTTAGGCATGCCATAGTTTTTAATGCACAGACATGTACTCAGGTTGTGCCACCTGCAGCGATTAATACAAGGTAAACATGTGTGGGCACCATTTGTGAGAACAAGCCTTTCCACAGCTTGTCTCCTTGATGGAGCTGCAGTCCTGGGTAAAGGATAAGCCGAGACTGGGCGCCTGACACTTAGAAGGTTGTCAGACACTCATTGTCTCTTCAAGTCGGGCAATAGGATTGGTGGATGTTCCACTTTAGATAATTGCAGAGGATTAGTAGTGGGAAAGTGAGACAAGTGGAGACCCTAGGCATCGACAAAGATGAACTGGCAAGTCTATTCAGGAGGACTTTCCAGTAGGAGACTGTCATGGATAATTTCCAGATGTCTTTAGCTTAGCAGTGCTACTGGAAGATGCTACCAGTTCAAGATAAACACTACGGCATGGTTATGATGTCAGACGGGCTTGTCCGAGGTGCTTGCTGGGTAATGAAACTGGTCTGCATGCACTCATTCAGTATCTGGCCACTGCTGACTTGTGGAGTTATGTTGAACAGCTGCTGTCATGTGTAGGATAAATCTATCTGTCAGCTGAGTCCACAATGATGATTGCTCCACTGCCCTCCTTTAATCGGGTTGGCAAGGCAGTTTTCCTTTATCTCGCGGCTGTGGACAAAGCTGAAAGGAATGAAGACAGAAACATTTCTCTTCGGTAAAGCCCTCATTGACTTTTTAAAATTTTACTTGTAAAAGAAAGTGACCGTGGAGAGGGAGGTGCTGCCCGTGAGTGAATTTATGAAAAGGTGGGTGAAAGTTGTGAAAATGGCAAGAGTGGATGGTACCACTCTCAGTGTAGACCTGTGAGTCGAAAGAAAGAAGTAGGAGAGGGCTCTCGCCCTTGGTGTTCAGAGCGATCTTGGATGGTGGAGGTTCCTTGATTATCCCTAGAGGCCCTCCTGTATCAGAGGGATCCCATCACAATCACATTTCCCCAACCTCTTTTTCCAGTGTCATACACTATGTATACTTCCCTTCTAATGTATACCATGTATACTTTTTATTTTATCATTCCCCTATATGTAAACCCCAACACTTTATGTCTATCTTCGTATTGTCCCCCTCATCCTCCACCCTGGTGGCACATAAAAGAAATCATCATCACTTCTTTAACTTTCTAAGACATCTCAACGCTTCTAAAAGCAAACTTCGTTTGTTTACGTTTATCGTAATTTGAACTTAACATGATAGCGTCTCATAACGCGAGATTTCTATACATCTTAAATTTGCAGAAAAACTTGTGGTTGGGCAGTTTAGCTTAATTGGTTGAGAGCACCGCGATGCGTAATCACGGAGGTGTGAGTTCGAGTCTCATGGCTGGCCGCCTACACTATTTTCTGCAAAATAGGGGTAGTTTATTCTGTTCAGGCTATATTATTAGCATTGTCCTGCGTTTGAGAATTTAAAATCACTTCTTTAACTTTCTAAGACAACTCAACGCTTCTAAAAGCAAACTTCGTTTGTTTGTTTACGTTTATCGTAATTTGAATTATTATTATTATCTTTTTTTGCATGTGTGAAAGAAATCTCAGTGTCAATGGGTGGAAACATCTAGAGAACATATTGGCTTGCTTACCTACCTGTGAGTCTAATGGCTGGCGTTATGTTATTAGGTCCTGTAATGTACTGAATTCCAGGACTTGGTGTTCTTTTTAGCGACGTGATCAAATCCAGCACGTCTCCTTCGTGATTTGTGCTTGTTGCTGAAAAATAAAACAGAAATCCAATTCTTAGTTTCTTCATTAAGCAAATGTTATGAGCTATAAATATATAATATTTAATACATGGGTGGTGGTGATAGTGAGAAAGGAAAGAAGAGGAAAAAGAAGTGCTGTGATGTTTATTACTTCTCGAAGATATAATAATACATTAAGTGAAATGATTCTAACTGGGAAGTGAAAGTGTACCAAAAGTCCCATTTACCATTCTTACAATATAACTGCTGCCACCACCACCACCACCACCACTACCTCAACTAGTTTTTGTTTTGAAAGTAGTTTCAAAAATAACAAAATAATTCTTTATCTCACACAACTCTTTCAAAGGATAATGAAACGAAAAAGAAACAAAATGTTTTGTTTAAAAAAAAAAAAAATTTTTTTTTATTAAAATATGAGATATGAAAGTGTTGAGATAAGAAATAATAAAACGAAAAAAAAAAAAAAAGAGAAATTTTTTTCAGAGAGATTTTCTTATCGAGAAATTGTTGAAAGAAAGCTTCAAAAGATTTTTTAAAACAGTTATTTTTTGTTTTAAAGACAAAGAAAAAAAAAAAAAAAAAAAAATGGAAGCTTCTTTTGAAATAGTTTTAAGTATAAGCTTCTTTAGTGAAAGGCTAAAATATAAGTTGATAACAAGAGAAAATAAAAATATGCTTTTAAACAATGATAAAGGAAATATAACCTTAATAAACAAACTTGGATTTTATTTATCGATTAGAAAAATCATATTGATTCAGCTACTGAACTTTTGAAAAAATGTAAAATAAATTATGGAAAATTATATTAAAACCAAACTTAAAAGATTACTTACAGAGAAAAATTATACGTATATATATATATATATATATATATATATATATATATATATATATATATATATATACACATATATATATATACACACACACCTAAAATATATAGATACATATTATACACACACATATATCCATATACATACATATATGCATACATATTACATGCACACACACAAATATAATATATATATATATATATATATATATATATATATATATATATATATATATATATATATATATATATAAATATATATACATATTCACACAAGCACCTACTACACTCTCTGAGTGGTTGGCGTTAGGAAGGGCATCCAGCTGTAGAAACTCTGCCAAATTTAGATTGGAGCCTGGTGTTGCCATCCGGTTTCACCAGTCCTCAGTCAAGTCGTCCAACCCATGCTAGCATGGAAAGTGGACGTTAAACGATGATGATGATGATATGAAATATATATATACATATATGCATATATACATATACATGCATATAACACACACGCACATATATACACATTTATAAAAGAAAAACATTAGCTCCTCACCCTCATGCACACAATTTTCCTCTCTTTCAGAATTAGTAATCTTAATACGAGGATAGAACATACTATTTTTCCTGTAGGGTCAAATACATTATAGATTAATCCATAGCAGCTTCTTTATAAGAATCTAATCATACAACTTCGCTATACATGTGGATTTAAACTTTTATTAGTGCACCAAAACAATATTCAATTAGGTACATCTTTTAATTATCATTTATGTTGGAGACTACAGTAGTAAATATCATTTTTAATTAATTTTAAAAGTCAGGTGTTAAGCTGAGTGATGGGTTTATTTAAGTATACCAACCAGGTAGGACTTAGCAGGATTTGAACTCAGAATGTAACGAACCAGAATAGATATAACAATTTTTCTTACAGTTCTGCCAATCCATCACCTTGGATTGGTACATATTTATTGACCCCTGAAAGGGTGAAAGGCAAAGTTGATCTCAACTGGACTTGAACTCAGAGCACAGAAAGTGAAAATAAATATTCTTTTCTACTCTAGGCACAAGGCCTGAAATTTTTAGGGAGTGGGGTAGGGCAGTCGATTAGATCGACTCCAGTATGCAACTGGTACTTAATTTATTGACCCAAAAGGGTGAAAGACAAAGTTGACCTCAACGGAATTTGAACTCCGAATGTAAAGATAGATAAAATATCGTTAAGCATTTCACCCGGCATGCTAATGTTTCTGCCAGCTTGCTGCCTTAGTGAAAATAAATATTGTGAAACGTGTCCAACTCTAATGACTTTGCCAATTTGAACATCTTGAGAGAGAACCAATAGTTTTGCATTACAGACATTGTTACTATCTTTCACACATGTCATTCTCTAGAACAGTGGCTCTCAATCAGGGTCCATATGGCCCTTATAGGGGTCCTCTTTGCTATCACATGATTTAATTTATATTCCATTGGACCTTCAGAATAACCAAGTATCTTCTGATACTCTGGGTTGACCAAAGCCTTGTTAAGTGCATTTGGTAAATGGAAGTTGAAAGAAGCCCATCTTATGTATGTATGTATGTATGTATGTATGTATGCATATATATATATATATATATATATATATATATATATATATATAATATTAGGGATAAAAATCCAAAATTACAGGTAAAAACTCAATTTGAAAATTGGTTATGAAACACGTGTAGTCGTTTTATTATCATTATCTTATGATATTTACTTTGTATTATATTATACTTATTTATTGTGCTTTTACTTATTAAAACTTATTAATTTTTCTATATGTGACAGTGGATTTTCATCGACGAGTTCATGAACCTTGGTTCTTTTCCCTAAAACTATATTTATATATATATATATATATATATATATATAAACATATAAAAAAAATATTCCTTTTTGGTCTTAAATTGCATCTAGCCACCTTAATTATTTTACACACACATACACATTCACATATATACATATATATGCATGTGTGTGTCTTTGTGTCTGTGTTTACTCCCCACCACTACATGACAATTGGGGTTGGTGTGTTTATGTCCCTGTAACTTAGTGGTTTGACAAAAACAGCAAATAGAATAAGCATCAGGCTGGGGGTTTTGCGTTCAACTAAACTTCTTGAAGACGGTACCCCAGCACAGAAGTTTTATTAATTCTGCCTTGCTGTGAACTTAATCATCTCACTAGTGCAGGTGCCATGAAAATATTACCCTGGTGCACTCAGTAAAGTGCCTAGAGATAGGCAAGGCACCCAGCTATAAGAGACCAAGCCAAAATGCCATGCACAAGCATCAACCTGAGGCTATAATAGAAGATACTCGTGCAAGGTGCCATGCAGTAGGACTGAACCGGGAACTATGTGGTTGGGAGGCATATGTATGTATATATGTATGTATGTATGTGTATATACATATGTATGTATGTATGTATAAAACTTATATAGATTAACCATTGCAAATTCACAAGTCTGTCTAAAGGCATTAATACATTATTAATAAATCACATAACATATGTTACTGTTGCTAGTGTTGTTGCAGGCATCTTATCAAAGATACCAATCATGTTATAACTGAAGGTATCTCACACTCAATGATCAGTTCACCTACACGCTAATAGAGGCTATGAACAAGATGACTTTTTCAAGTAATGTAAACATGGAAATGACAAAATCAATTGAAGATCAGTTTCATAAGATTGAGGATATTAGCTAGTGTAGAAGAACAGCTAATAATTACCAAACTAATAAACTTTAGATTTTTTTCAGTTCATCACCTGACCTTGTCTGTATAGCTCATCCCTAATATCCTATATTCAATAGTATCATCCTGATGAGTAACTCCATCATCACTATAAATAACACCATCAATTTCAAAGGGATTAACGATATACACAACATCATTTTTAGGAATGATTTCACTTCAAAAAACTTCTCCAAGTAACCTAATACTCTCTGAGAGGTAAGGTGTCTTACTTTAATGATGACTAACATCTACTATTTCCATGCTTGCATGGATTAGATGGAATCTATCAAGTCAGAATTTCTGTATCTGGATACCCTTCCTGTCCAGCAGGCAAGGTAATATTTCCCCGTGGTCAGACAAAGGTTTTATTTTATATTTTCGCAGAATATTGGAATTGAATACCATTCAAGTAAAAGATGTCAAAACAAGGGCACACACACACTTGTGGGAGGCTTGTAGGAGAGAGTCCTCAGGCACACACACTTGTGTGTGTATGTGTATGCATGTATATATATATGTATGTATTTATGTATGTATGTATGTATGTATGATAGGCTTCTTTCAGTTTCTGTCCACCAAATCCACTCACAAGGCTTTGGTCAACACAGACCTATAGTAGAAATCATTTGTTGAAAGTGCTTTGCAGTGAGATTGAACCTGAGACCATAAGGTTTTGAAGCAAATGTTTTAACCACACAGCCATACCTGCACCTGAGATATATATATATATATATATATATATATATATATATATCATTTAGGCAGAAATAATTGGAACAAATATAGTGAGGCATTCTATCCAACATTATAATAGCTGCCTATTGGCCCCATGCCCCTCCTCCCCTTATTCCAAGAGATTGTTTACACATCTGGGATTGCCCACTTCTGATGCATACTTACATTCTAGAGAGAACTGAACAAAAAGATGTTTATCTAACAGGCAAAGTTAGACACAAGGTGGACTACTTGATGCCTCTGTCTCCTTTATTTCTCAATCTAAGTCTCATCCCCAAATTTAAATCTTCATACCCTTCCTAGACTTTCTTTCTCATAGCAACATTCTTTTAAAACTCTCCATTGTCTGACTTGAAGCCAATAAGAATTTAAAATAACCATAACTGCTTTGACCACATAGTTATCAGAGCTAATCATATCCTTAATCCTTGAAATTTTAAAACAAGTTTTTAAAATCACAACTCCTAATCTATTTTTAGGCTCTTTACTAAAAAAATTAATTAAAAATTACTAAAAAATGCTAATATTACGAGCATTTTCTTCTTCTTCATGATAAATTAACAAATTTATGTTTTAGTTTTATTGAACAAAATTTTCACCAATGGAGATTACAACTAGTCTCTTTTAATTCCAGTGTTTAGAAAGCATTATGATTCCTTCAAAAGACTAAAGAATAAAATTTCGAAAATGTTCAACGAAAAATGGGATTAAAAGACACATGAATCATTAATCTCTGATCGAAAGGATTACTCCTGGAGGGATTTTAAACAAGGAGTATTTTGGTTTAAGTTTAATTATTTATACTTAAAAACTAAAACATGTAAATGTGGACATAAAACACATTATTTGATATTATCAGTTTAAATATCAAATGTAACTTATGTCTTACTCAATTCACAACCAAACTTAACTGATGTAGTAGTTGTGTGTTTTGCATGGTCATGTGTGTGTCTGGGTGCATGTGAGTGCATGTGAATGTTAAGAGCTAAGATTGGCCTAAACATTTTAAAATTTTATAGCTTTAATTCAATAGATAAACTGAAAGAGAGAGAAATGGACAGATAGATAGTTAAATGAATAGACAGAGAAACAGAGAGAGAGAAAGGAGGAGTAGAATATGTGTGTAAGAGAGTGTGAGTGAGAGAGAGTGTGTTAAAGAGAGACAGTGTGTGTGAGAGAGAGGTGTGAAAAATTGTATATGAGTGTGTAAGTGAGAGACAGGGAGTGTGTGTGTGTGTGTGTGTGTAAGTATGAGAGAGAGAGAGGGGGTGTATATGAGTATGAGTGTGTGAGAGAGAATGAGAGGGAGATATGTGTGTGTATGCATGAGAGAGGGAGTGTGTGTGGGTGTGCATGAGAGAGGGTGTGTGTGCATGAGAGAGGGAGTATGTGAGTGTGTGTGTGTGTGACAAAGAGAGAGAGAGAGAGAGAGAGAGAGATCAGATATCAGAACTGTGCCCTCAAAATGTAGATGAGTAATAGTGACATTGGTTACTTCATTTAAAAAAAATAATGCTCCAGACATAATACAATACAATACAATAGAGATAATCGATGATCATAAAGTTAGAAAGCAAAAACAAACAATAAAACAAAACAAATAAAGAACTAGCTCTATATAGTAACAAGTGTAATGGATAGGGTAACAGAGAATGTGATGCAAAAATGTTTGGAATTATTCAAAAAGCATAAAGTTTACAGAAGGTTTGAATAAATAATTAAAAAGATGCAACAATGCAAATGTATGCAAAATAAGTTAGCTGCAAAATATGCATGTTGAACCATTAATAATGAATGGTGTGATGTCGATGATGATGATGATGAAGATGGAGATGATACTGATGATAAAAGTTTTGGCTCTTTATCTAATTGATCACTAATTATTATAGTAATTAGGAAGATAATCTCCAACAACAAAAATTCAGAGACAATAATGGAGTATTTAATATTTTCAAATGGAAGGCAACAAAACAAAAAAAGATTAACTCAATACTTGGGATTTTCCTATAAATAGAAAATTTGAATTGATATTCTATGCCATTCTAATGCTGATGATCATTATTTAAATGCCCAATTTTTTTTCATGCTTCGATGGGCTAAATGGAATTTGTTGAGGTAGATTTTCTACAGCTGGATGCCCCCTTCTATTGCCTACTCTCACCTGTTTTCAAGCAAGATAATAATACCCTGGATTGAGCAACAAACACTCTGGACATGTTGTTGTTGTTGGCACTCCATCGGTTACGATGATGAGGGTTCCAGTTGATCCAATCAACGGAACAGCTTGCTCGTGAAATTAATGTGCAAGTGACTGAGCACTTCACAGACACGTGTACCCTTAACGTAGTTCTCGGGGAGATTCAGCGTGACACAGTGTGTGACAAAGCTGGCCCTTTGAAATACAGGTACAACAGAAACAGGAAGAAAGAATGAGAGAAAGTTGTGGTGAAAGAGTACAGCAGGGTTCGCCACCACCCCCTGCCAGAGCCTTGTGGAACTTTAGGTGTTTTCGCTCAATAAACACTCACAACGCCTGATCTGGGAATCGAAACTGCGATCCTACGACCGCGAGTCTGCTGCCCTAACCACTGGGCCATTGCGCCTCCACACACTGGACATAGTTATGCAGTGAACTGGAAATAAACTCACTGCGTTTAAACAAGCCTTTTGTTAGTAGTCAGTAAACATGTGTGACAAGAGGAAATATGACCTTACACAAACACATGCATACATAATGTGTGTGTGTGTGTGTGTGCATATATCATCATTATTATCGTCATCAATTTAATGTCAACTTTTCCATGCTTATGCATGGGTTGGATGGATCTAGTCTTCAATAACAAAACAGACACAATTATCACTGATATTTAGGAAACATTTCTATATCCCAGACTCTCTAGCAATGGTAAAGAACCCCTTTGGTCATGAATGACCATGGGATTGCACCTAGAAAGTTCCTGTCTGAGGCACAAGTCCAAGTAAGGTTGTTTGTGGAAGACCAACAGTTGCCCATGCATACCAGCCTCTCTTCTCCATGCTACTGATGTTATCCAAGGGTAAGGCAAAGGCCAATACAGCTTGATACCAGCTGAGTAAACTGGAGCAACGTGTAATAAAATGTCTTACTTGAGAACACAATACACTGACTGGTCTGGGAACTGAACTCACTTCCTCATGATTGTGAGCCTGATGCTCTAACCACCAAATCACTCAATCCTCAAAGTCACTGCAGATGCCATGCCCCATCATCTCATAATCTTTTGTGGCTGTCGATTCATTCGTCTGTCCATCCATCTATCCGTTCATTCTCTTTGTCCACTGTTTGTAGGAGGCTTGTAGAGGAGAGTCCTCAGGCACCTCCTCTATAAGGTCTCATCTGAAGCAACCATCACTACACTTTCCTACCAGGTTCTCAATTATAACTAACAGAGACTATGAATATTATCCAATCATCTCAATCTTGGCTTATCCCAAGGTCTCCCATTAGTTGGCTCAGCTTGAAGAATGTCTTGTAATCCTTTCCTGTGACGATTCTAACCACATGCTTATAGTACCAGAGTTGTGACCTCTCAAGTAGGGACTTGACCTGGAGAGACTCCCAGATATCTGAGTTATGCACCTTGCTGAACAATGTTACTCTAGAGATTTTTTTACTGTTTCAGTCATATAACTGTGGCCATGCTGGAGCACCACCTTAAAGGGTTTTTTAGTCAAAGAAATTGACCACAGTACTTATTCATTGTAGGCCTAGTACTTATTCTATCGGTCTCTTTCGCCAAACTACTAAGTTATGGGGATGGAAACACACCACCATCAGTTGTCAAGCGATGTTGGGGAAACAAACACAGACACACAAACACACACACATATATATATATATATACATATACATATATATGACGGGCTTCTTTCATTTTCTGTCTACCAAATCCACTCACAAGGCTTTGGTTGGCCCGAGGCTATAGTAGAAGATACTTGCTCAAGGTGCCACGCAGTGGGAATGAACCCGGAACCATGTGGCTGGTAAGCAAGCTACTTACCACACAGCCACTCCTGCGCCTACATTTTCTTCATTGATGTTTGAACTGAGCATCAACTTCATAAACCTCACTAATCCAGGAGGGCCTGCAAAAGTTATTGGTAATAATTTCCTCCTCAAACAAATCCATGAGAAAATAGTTGATTGGAATTGCTGTTTATCTCCTCTCCTTTTCACTATGTTTCTACAAAAATACTTTTAAATGAAAGCCTACAACGAATTATCAATAGTGTGTGAGCAGCCATGCTACATGGCAGTGAAACATGGGCTGTGATCACTGAGGATATGTGTAACCTTGAAAGAAATGAAGCTAGCATGCTTTGCTGGATATGCAATGTCAGAGTGCATGTACAACAGAGTATGAGCAACTTAAAAGAAAAGTTGGGCATAAGAGGCATCAGATGTGGTGTGCAAGAGAGATGGCGGTGCTGGTATGGTCATGTGATGCATATGGATAAGGACAGCTGTGTAATGAAGTGCTGATCTCTAATTGTGGAAGGAACCTGTGGAAAAGGAAAACTCAGGAAGACATGGGATGAGGTGGTGAAGCATGATCTATGAATGTTGGGCCTCATGCAAGTGATGACAAGTGACCAAAACTTTTGGTGATATACTGTGCTTGAGAAGACTCTGTAGTTGTGGCCAATGTCAGTGTCACTCTTGGAATTCTAACTGAATACTGTTTTACAACATAATTCCCTGTAGTTCAGCAAGATGTTCTTCATAGTTTCCTGTACTAAAAGGTAGAAATAAGTTAAACGAATAGCTAAGATAATGCACAAACAGTTCACAGTTTCTGAATTCATACAGAGAGCAGGTATGCTTTTCTGTTTTTGGTAAGAATGGTTAATTCTATGTACTTCATTTCATTTTATTGTCAAGAACAAGTAACACTAGATATTCAACCACTGACAAACTTTCACAAGATAAAATTACGTTGTGGTTTAAATCAGTATTCTTGCCAAGAGGAGATTTTATTTCTCATCCACTAAAAATCATAAATATAATACTGTTTCTGTAGATCAAGAGAAAATAAACAAAGCAACAGAAACACACACATACAAGGGTCTCTCTATATGTGTGCATATGTATGTTATTATAAAAGACAAAGGAATAAGAAATTATGTTATGAACTTCATTAACTTACAGCTGTTTCTGCTATGTAATGCTATGCACTCATGGCTGAGTGGTTGTGTATTACCTTATAGCTTCATTGAAGCTTCAAAAATAAGTGCAATTTCATGTGAGAAAGCATTCATATAAATGGAAAAAATCTCCACTGAAGTTTATATATATATATATATATACAGGCATAGGAGTGACTGTGTGGTAAGTAGCTTGCTTAAGAACCACATGGCTCTGGGTTCAGTCCCACTGCATGGTACCTTGGGCAAGTGTCTTCTACTATAGCCTCGGGCCGACCAAAGCCTTCTGAGTGGATTTGGTAAAAGGAAACTGAAAGAAGCCCGTCGTATATATATATATATGTATCTGTGTGTATATATTTGTGTGTCTGTGTTTGTCCCCCCAACATCACTTGACAACCGATGCTGATGTGTTTACGTCCCCGTAACTTAGCGGTTTGGCAAAAAGAGACCGATAGAATAAGTACAAGGCTTACAAAGAATAAGTCCTGGGGTCGATTTGCTTGACTAAAGGCACTGCTCCAGCATGGCCACAGTCACATGACTGAAACAAGCAAAAGAGTATATATATATATTACATGTGTGTGTGAGGTGAGTGTGTGTGTGTATGTATGTATGTATATATATATATATATATATATATAATATACACACACATATATATGTGTGTATATGTATATATATATGTATGTGTGTGTGTGAATAAAGAACCAGTGTGAAGAGAGGTTATGTTGAGTTATCTCTCCAGTTACATTGGTGCAATACACTGAGAAACTAAATATTTTGATTAATACCTTAAATAAACTTGTATATACACTATTAACCACGTTTGTTTAGGAATCATTTCAAAAGTTACAAATACATGGAGAATAATAAACACACATACATTCTCTCACAGAACAAGCTTAGTGAAAATTACACCAATATGGCATCAGGCACATATTCAGGGAGAGGGAGAGAGAGAAAGTGAGAAAGAGACTACGAAAGAGAGAGAGGGGGACTAGGTGAGAGAGAAAGTAAATTCAACCATTGATAGAGTTTCATAAGATAAATTACTTTTTGTTTCAGTTTTAAATCTTATCTGAGATGAGAGCATTTAATTTCATGCTTTGTTGCAGAAGATAAAATGTTCTTCAAAAGTAGTGCTTATCTGTTTTTTAACCACTTAATGCAGATCATTTTAACATAAATAATACCAATTTACAAGTTAACGTTAATCTTTCTGACTTAGCTTTAAAAGTTTCTGAAGAAGTGAATAAAAAAAAATAAAATAAAGTAAAAAAATAAATATTAATAATAATAATAATAAAAAGAATTCCATCTATTATAGGCACAAGATCTGAAATTTTTGGAGGTGGGGTCTGTTCAATTACATCGACTCTAGAACTCAACCAGTATTTAATTTACCAATCCCGAAAAGATGAAAGGCAAAGCTGACATCAATGAAATTTGAACTCAGAATGTAAGAAGTGACAAAAGGCTGCTTAGCATTTTGCCCAGAGTGCTATTGATTCTGCCAGATCACCACAATAATGATAATAATAATAATAATAATAATAATAATAATAATAATAATAATAATAATAATAATAATTCTTTCTAGTGGAAGCACAAGGCCTCAAATTTGGGGGAAGGGATTGAGTTGATTACATAAACTGCAGTGCATAACTGGTACTTATTTAATCAACCCTAAAAGGATGAAAGGCTAAGTCAACCTTGGCAGAATTTGAACTCAGAAAGTGGAGATAGATGAAATACTGCTAAGCATTTTGCCTGGTGTGCTAATGATTCTGCTAGCTTGCTGCCTTAATAATGATAATAATAATGATAATAATAATAATAATAATAATAATAATAATAATAATAATAATAATCCTTCCTACTATAGGCACAAGGACTGAAATTTTGAAGGAGTGAGTAAGTCGATTACACCAACCTCAGTGCTCAACTGGATTATATTTTATTCATCTCAAAACAATGAAGGCAAAATTAACCTTGATGGAATTTGAACTCAGAACGTAGTGAGTTGGAAAATTGCTGTTAAGCAGTTTATCCAACATGCTAATAATTCTGCCAGCACACTTCCTTAATAATAATAATAATAATAATAATAATAATAACAATAATAATAATAAATGCCCTGATGCAGTACCAGGCAGTGGTTCTCATGGCTTCTGATCTTAACTGATTGGAAGTGTTATCATGTACGTTGTTTTGTCTTGGTATAAAAGATGGGCTACAACAAATATTCTACTCAATACCATAGATTTGCTGGTCAGTTGCTTGACCTTAACCAGTTGAGCATGTCCCTAAGTGGCTAACGATATGTGCATCTCTAATCACGAGCAGAAATAGCGGGAGAGCATCATTGCAATTCTTTGGAGTTTGGATAATTCACCTTTGGAAACATGGGTGTTTTGTTCAACATCCTTAAACAACCCTTATTCAGGGACCTTTTGAGTGGGATGGGCTATTCGACCTGAAGAAAATTCTAACTGGGCCCATCTGCAAGGTCATGCCCTGTTTATCTTCATATGAGATCACCATGTTGTACACATATGGTTGTGATGCATGTGCCTGGTGTACCCTTACCAGATGGGTAGTCATGATGGGTATACTGGGCTTCGTATATTTTACCCCAGTGTCACTTTGATGGCATGCACTGTTCTCTCATTCAATAATAACAATAATAAAATAATAATGGTTTCTGATTTAGGTACACAAGGCCATCAATTTTGAAAGAGGCAGTGGGCCAATCTTACTGTCCCCAAGATATGATTGATACTTAATTTTATCGACCCTGGATAGATGAAAAACAAAGCTGACCTAAGATTTGAACTTGATAAGAATGTAAAGAGCTGGAATGAATACTGCAATGAATTTATTCCAACACTCTAATGATTCTGTTACTTCACTGCATAACAACAACAACAATTTCACTTTATTTGTCACAAGAACTCAAACATTTATGTAAGACATGGCAGAAAGGGGGTTACAAGACTTGTGAGGAGATATCTGTATGTGTGTATATATACAAATGAGAGGAGCAAAAAGATCATAACATAGTAACCATTAAAAAGATGAAACAAACACAACACACACACACATGTATGTATGTGGCTGAGAAGTGGTACCACACTCCTCAAAACCTTGGTATTATGGTGATGGAAGAGTGACAATGTGTGTAGATCTAACCAGTTGGAAGTGCACAGTAAGTTATAAATTTCATCTTCAAACCAAGCAGATCTGCAGTTGGGACTGAATAGTCATTTGAGAGGTTATGGACAGAAAGTTAGAAATGTCATTGATTTAATGTGGGTATGCTGTAGAAAGCCACGAATCTATTGTATTTGTCTTGAGGAAACATCTCTTGTAGATGTATAGTGCTAAAAAAGTACAAACGTATAATAGTAGAATTGCTAAATTTACATTTCTACTTCTTTGAGCATCATCAGTAGCTAGTATTCACAAGTAACTGCATGCTGAGACAAATTTAACCTCTATTAGAACAGAAAAATAGAGAATAACAAAACCACTGGCTTCACAAATTGCTGGCAGGCTGGATAAAAATTTGTTATCAGTGACCAAAGAAAACATTCTGTTTAACTTAATGTGGATATAAGAAAGATATAAAACTGCAGTATTTATCATGAGACAGTATCACATATAGCATAGGGCTATAGTATCAATAGCAGGCAAAAAGCATCCAGTAGTGGAAGTAGATTTGCTAAATATAAACTTCTGCTTCTCTGAGCATCACCAGTAGTCAGTATTCACTGGAAAACACATCTTTTATCTGTTACTTGTTTCAGTCATTTGACTGCGGTCATGCTGGGGCACCGCCTTGAAGAATTTTTGTTGAATTTATTGACCCCTGTACTTATTATTATATGTAAAGCCTGGTACTTACTTTTATCAGTATTGCTTGTCAAGCCGCTAAGTTATGAGGATGTAAATACACCAACACCAGCTGTCAAGTGGTGGAGGACGAACACTCACACAAAGACACAAACACACATGGAGACACACACACATGATGGGCTTCTTTTAGTTTCTGACTACCAAATTCACTCACATGGCTTTGGTCAGCTATAGTAGAAGACACTTTCTCAAAGTGCCACACAGTGGGACTGAATACAGATCCATGAGGTTTGGATGCAAATTTCTTACCACAGAGCTACCCTCTACTGATACACACAGAAACAATGATTAATGAATGACTGGTGTTGCAATAAGTGGCAGGATCCTTGTTTTTCCACTGGATGTGCAAGGCTGAGTACTAACTGTACTAGAATCACAGGCCTGGAGGGTAGGTCAAGGTCAAGGTCACAAAACCTCCAACTCTTCCTCCTCCTCTGTCCACCTCCTGACTAATTTACAAAAATAATAAAGTCAATGGCAATGATTGTGAAATAATCAATGGTAACTTTACTCGTTACAAAAGTGGCTTCATGTCTAAGAATAAACACCATTTTTTGTTTCTTTACAAACATATATGACACTGGGAAGAATGTTTGATTAAATAGCAGAGTGGAACTAAATTAGATAATTACCAGGTGGCACTTCCAACCTTTTATCTCTGTGACACTGAATTAGCTACGAGTACCATACTTGTAGCATTACATTCATACCAAAAGCAAACAAATTTCTATGAATCAACACAAAAGCCTCTATGTGGTCACCTGACCTGCTAGAAATAGTAATCAAATTTTCCTCATTTGATATAACTTGAGTGTCTTAAAAAAAAGGGAAGGACACAGACCTTTTGCCAGACTTTTGTGCCTGGGGGTGCTTCAGAATATCCTGGGTGGACACTAATTTGTATTGTGGGAAAATTTTTGTAAATTGTATTCTCCAAATCTGAGGGTGCACCATTGGATAGTAGAAGACATTTGCTCAAGGTACTGCACAGTAGGACTGAACCTGAAACCATGTAATTGCAAAGTGAACTTTGGGATGGAGCCTGGTATTTGTTAGTTTGAGAACCACTGCTTCAGAGCATTGTGCCCGTGAACCTTTACAGGGTCTCTGAAATTAATGTGAGGGAGTGAGGAAGATATCCTTGAACCAGAGCCCTGGCTTGAATACTTACAGCAAGGGTGAACTTTGTTGAAGATTCCCAAGGTGCCAGGTCCACCACAAGGTCCAATCCTTGTTGTGGTGTGGAGACTCAGTGACCCTGAGAGCTACACCAGCAGAGCGCAAGCTTGGTAGGGCCTCCACTGTTGGGCAGGCCAAAGGATAGAAGCCACCTTAATATGGAACACCTCTTCCCTGTGGTAAAAAATAAGCACATGGCTTAGTGGTTAGTGTGTTGGACTCATGATCATAAGATTGTGGTTTTGATTCCTGGACTGGCCAATGTGTTGAGTTATTGAGCAAAATATTACTTTGCTCAAGTCCACTCAGCTGGCAAAAATGAGTAATCCTGTGATGGACTGGGCGTCCCATCCAGTGGAGAATATATATACCACAGAAACCAGAAAACTGGCCTTATGAGTCCATATGATTCAGGAAGGAGCTTTGGCTTTGCTATAAGGTTAACACCTTTACCTTGAAAAAAGTTTCAGAAGCATCTATGACAGTTCAAAGCCAAGATCTGAGTAAGGAAGGCCTTCATCTAAGGGAAATACATCCTCTGAACTGGAAACCACAAAGGAGGTACAAGAGAGGACACCCTGAAAATAACTGGATGTGAGACACTGAGATAGAGCTGAAAAAGCAGTATTCAGCTGGAGAGGAGCAGAAAAGAGTCCAGGGGCAAGAACAATGGAGAAAAGTTGTTGATGGCCTGTGTTGCATAGGGAACAAAATATTTAAGTAGAGTATGGTGCCAGGTGGTGGAGTTAAACTGGGTAATAGATTGAATTGAACACTCAAGAAGGCCATGGTGGGATTTGAACTAAAAATACAATGAGTCAGAAGAAATATCACAAGGCATCCTGTTCGACATCCTTGGTGTGGCTATATGGTAAGAAGTTTGCTTCTTAACCATATGGTTTCAGGATCAGTTCTGCTGTGAGGCACTTTGGGCAAGTGTCTTCTAAAGTCCTGAAGTCAACAAAACCATGTGAGTGGATTTGGTAGGCAGAAACCGAAAGAAGCCCATTGTGTGAGTGTGTGTATTTGTGTTTGTTCCCTACTAACAGTGTTAGTTTGTTTACATTCTTGAAACTTAATGGTTCAGCAAAAGAGACTGATAGAATAAGTATTAGACTTAAAAAATAAGTAGTAGAGTCTATTTGTGCAACTAAACCCTTCAAGGTGGTGCCCCAGCATGAAACAAGTAAAAATCTATAAGATAAAAGATCCTTTAGACTAAGTATTGATGACAGAAAATGACCTGTGTTAACTAATCATGTCTGTTAAGTATTTTTATACACACAGGAACATTTGACATTTAAAGTAATGAAAATATTTTAAAGAAAAATCAACCAAGAGACTGAAGATAATTTTAGCAGAAAATGTGATTTTAATCAAAGTCAAAGTACAAAATGACTTTAGAATGGAACAGAAATTATTCAGATGAAAAAGTAGTTTAAATTTAGATTCATTAGAAAAAAATTTTCATTCAAAATCAACAAGATCATTGTCTTTTAACAAAATGAAATAAAAATCATCCAGTTTACTTATATAACAAAGTTTTCTTCCTAATAATATAGACTCTTGCAGACGTCATCTTTAGCACAATGTATTACTGAACTATGATTAAGACTGAACAAAGGCCCTTTTAACAGGCTATAAACTAAGATGAACAATATTTTCCTGTTTATAGCAAGTGTCTGTACAGTTAAATATCCTTTCTATTGCAAGCAATGTAACGCTCAAGTAGCAGTGGAGCCTGGAGCCTGGATCCTGCTGGCCAAGCCGACAGCTATAACAAGGAGAGAAAATGTATGCTGTTATGAAACAATGCAATTGTTGTAGCAAATGTTGAACTAATGACCACATAATCAGAAGTCCTTGTCTTTATAGTCTCTTTACTGTAGCTATAATTTAAGCTAAGTAAAATTTAAACTTCCGGCGGAAATCCAGGATGGGGAGGGAGAGAAAGAAAGAAAGAAAGAGAGAGAAAAAGAGAGAGAGAGAGAGAGAGAGTGAGAGTGAGTGAGTGAGAGAGTGAGAGAGTGAGAGAGAGAGAGAGAGAGAGAGAGAGAGAGTGAGAGAGAGAAAGAGAGAGAGAGAGAGAGACACACACAGGAATACATATTAAAAGATATGATGCTATTATTTTATCTGCTGTAATATAGCTTCAAGTTTCATAACCCACTTTATGAGATTTTAGATTTTATTACATATGTGTATGCAGAATATGTGAGTGCATATATATATATATACGTATATATGTGTGTATAATGAAGGCATATGGCTTAGTGGATAGAGCATCAGGCTCACAATCATGCAGTAGTGAGTTCGATTCCAGGACAGAGTAGTGCATCGTGTTCTTGAACAAGACACTTTATTCCACATTGCTCCAGTTCACTCAGCTGTAGAAATGAGTTGTGACATCACTGGTACTAAGCTGTATTGGCCTTTGCCTTTCCCTTGGGTAATGTCAGTGGCATGGAGAGGAAAAGCTGGTATGCCTGGGTGACTGCTGGTCTTCTGTAAACAACTTTGCCCTGACTTGTGCCTTGGAAGGGAACCTTCTAGGTGAAATTCCATGGTCATTCATGACTGAAAGGGGGTTTTTATGTGTGTGTGTGTGTGTGTGTGTGTGAGCGTGTGTATATATACCCTTTACTCTCTTACTTGTTTGACTGTGGCCATGCTGGAGCACTGCCTTTAGTCGAGCAAATCGACCCCAGGACTTATTCTTTGTAAGCCTAGTACTTATTCTATAGGTCTCTTTTGCCGAACTGCTAAGTTATGGGGATGTAAATACACCAGCATCGGTTGTCAAGCGATGTTGGGGGGACAAACACACACACATATATACATATACATATATACGACGGGCTTCTTTCAGTTTCCGTCTACCAAATCCACTCACAAGGCTTTGGTCGGCCCGAGGCTATAGTAGAAGACCCTTGCCCAAGGTGCCACGCAGTGGGACTGAACCCAGAACCATGTGGTTGGTAAGCAAGCTACTTACCACACAGCCTATATATATACATATGTATGTAAATCAAAATAAGCAACAGGATATCCATGTATGTATATATATATATATATATATATATATATATATATAAACAAAGAGAGGTCAATAAATGGATATTAATCCAGGTGAGATATTTCTTAAGCTCTCTGCAGATAAAAATACACCAAGTTAAAAAAACATCCTGTGATCGTTATTGTGCTCCCAGTAATCCAAAGTTGAAAACTGAAGTCAAAGTCCATCACCAGTCAAATGTATAAATCCATGGTTGCAATACCCAGTTAAGATGGTATGTTTATACACATGTATACATAAATATATGCATATCTATCTATCTATATATATACATACACACATGTTGATATATTTTTTATATATTTTTTGGAATTTTACTTAAACTCTTATATTCAATCAGTAAATTTGTTTTTAAAATTTAACATACATACACATACATACAGATACATACGCACACACACAAACATACATTGACACAAAATGTTGCAAACAAGACCAAGTTTGCAAAATCAATTATTGCTTTTCAGTAACAGTGCAATAGTCACGTGGTCTGATCATTTAGAACATTAAATTCATGGCGTCTCATACAGAGAGCATGTACCAATAGGTTTAGTACATATCTGAAACAACACTAGTCGCTGAAAATTAGGATAATCTTGCTTATTATATATTGATTTCAAATTTTGGCACAAGGCCAGCAAGTTTGGTGGGGCGGGGGTGTAGTTGATTATACCAACTCCAGTATGCAACTGGTACTTATTTGGTCGACACTGGAAGGATGAAAGGCAAACCAACCTCGACAGAATTTGAAATCAGAATATAAAGATGGATAAAATACCATTAAGCATTTTGCTTGCCATGCTAACAATCCTACCAGTTCGCTGCCTTATTCTTGCATATTATATATTGGCTTCAAATTTTGGCACAAGGCCAATGATTTCTGGGGTGGGTTAAGTCAATTACATGAACTCCTGTACACAACTAGTATTTATTTTAGCGACCCCAAAAGGGGTTGTGTGTGTGCATGTGTGTATGTGTGTGTGCATATATGTGTGAGAGAGGGAGAGACAGAGAACTGAGAAAACAGAGACATGTCTATTTTTCCTTCTTTTTCATTTGTTGATCAGCTATTTCTCCATATTGAGAAGTCACAACTCTGGTACTATGGACGTGTGAGTAGAATTTTTCAGGAAAGAATTGCAAGATAGATTCTTCCAGCTGAGCCAACTGGCAGGAAACTTAGTAAGAGACCGAGAACAAAATGGTTGGGTAATATCCATAGTAGTCTCAGTTGGTCATGTTTGGGAATCAAGCTGGAAAGTCTAATGACAGTTGCCACTGGTAAGACTCTATGGAAGAGGTGCCTGCAGACCCTCTCAGGAATAGTGGGCAGAGAAGATGGATGGATATGTGTGTGTGTGTTTTGTTTTGACAGTCATGACATGCTTGAGAAGACTCATCAAGCCAAGTGAAATCATAGTTGTGGCCATTGCCGGTGTCATGTAAATGGCACCTGTGAAATCATAGATGTTGCCATTGCCGGTGTCATGTAAATAGCATCTGTGCTGGTGGCATGACAAAGCATCCATTACACTCTTGGAGTGGTTGGCATTAGGAAGGGTATCCAGCTGTAGAAACCATGCCAAATCAGACTGGAACTTGGTGCAGCTCTCCAGCTTACCAATTCTAGTCAAACTCTCTAACCCATGCCAGCATGGAAAACAGATGTTAAATGATGATTACGTAAGAGTTGTAAATGAGCAGAACCATCACCCAAGCAGTGTCCTTTGATTCTAACTTATCTGGTTATGGGAAAATATATTCTTGCTAGGTAACAGGTAAGGGTTCGCAACAGGAAAGGCACCCAGTCATAGAAAATCTGCCTCAGTAAATTCTGCATGAAAAAGTGAGAGCATGTTAAAACAATGATGATGATAATGATGATATATATGATTTTTTAATGGAACTTGCACTGGTTTTCATAATGGGTATTCCATGTGTTTGATCAAAGCAGTTGCCTACTCATGAAATTAGAGTGTAACTGAATCACTCAGTACTCTACAGACAGTTCTATATCCTTCATGGAATTCTCAGCAGAATCAGCATGATGCTATGAGTCCATCAGGATGCATTTCAAGAACTGGGTACAGACCATCTGATAGATTTCTGTCGTATCTATCTGCTTGAAATTTGCTCACTAAGCTTATGGTAACCTTTGGTGAATTTAGTAGGATAAAATTTCAAAACCTTATCGTTGTTATTGTTATTATTATTACTATTATTATTATCATCATTGTTATTGTTATTATTATTATTATTACTATGATTATTATGCACACATATACAAATATACATAGGCTTCTTTCAGTTTCCATCCTGCCAAATCCACTCACAAGCCTTTGGTTGGCTTGAAGCTATAATAGAAGACATTTGCCCAAGATGCCACATAATAGGACCAACCCTGAAAGCATGTGTTTGGGAAGCAAGTTTCTTGACTCCATTTGCATCTGTAACTTACACACATACACAACACATAATGCGAAATTCTGTCTGTCCGTCCATTCAGGACCTCTGTATCTCAGTCTACATTTGCTCTACATAGACATATACCGTTTTAGAATCAGGATGATCCCATGATTGAAAAAAATCTGCCCTTCATTTGGTTCTTGAACAACCAGGGGGTCTGGATGAAGATTTGTTATATGCTAACAGCTGAAAATTAAAATGCTCTCTTTAGTTTTAGGCTGCAGGCTCAATTAGCCCTCTACAGAAGCTAGCTTAAAAGTCCACACAGAGTGTGACTTTTAAGTTATATATATATATATAAACTTATAACAATATTTTACAAGGATAAGGTTTACAATGACTTTGAAGCTTACAATCTGAAATAACGTGAGCAAGTTGAAACTTTGAAGTCACTATCAACCTATTCCTTTTAAAAGTTAATATGTACTGAATAAAATGTACTGAGTAATCCTTAAATTATTTTAATATATATAACTTTGTATAAAAACAAACACATATACACTCATATATGTCTGTGTATATATATATATATATATATATATATATATATAAACACATATATATAGTTGTCAAACAAGCCATAATTTGGAAAAACCATGTGCTCATATGTTTGTCAATGGAATTGTTAGCACACTGTATAAAATGCTTAGTGGTATTTCATGTCATTACATCCTAGGTTCAAATTTCACAGAGGTCGACTTTACCTTTTATCTTTGCAAAGTTGATAAAACAAGTACCAGTTGAATACTGGGGTTAATGTAATCGACTTACTCCTCCCCTAGAATTGCTGGCCTTGTGCCAACATTTTAAATCAATATTTGTCAATGGAATGGGTATATTAGTTAAAGTATACTGATCAATAAGATCAGCTTAAATGGATCTATAATACTGTATACTTTGATTAATATACATATATTTGGAAGATAGAGTGGATGTAAAGCAGCTGTGACAGCAAGAGTGAGACTTGGCTGGGTGAAGTTCAGGGAATGTGGAGTGTTGTTATATGGGAAAAGGTTCTCATTGAAGACAAAAGGAAAGGTCTATAGGAGTTGTGTGAGAGCTGCAATGCTGTATGGGAGTGAGACATGGTGTTTGAGAGAGCGCGAGATGGCAATTTTGAGAAGGACTGAGATAGCAATGATAAGAGAAATGTGTGGTGTGAGGCTGTTTGATAAGAGGAGGACTGAGGACTTGATGGGGATGCTGTGGAATCAGTGGAATGGCTGGCAAGGGTGAATGGAGTGCGGTGGTAAAGGCATGTGTTGAAGAGGGATGAGGAGCATGTTCTGAAGAGGGTGCTAGAGTTTGAGGTAAATGGACAGTGAAAGCGAGGTAGACTGAGGAAAATGTGGAGGAGGACAGGTGGAGGAGGAAATTGGTTGGCTTGAGAAAGGAGGACAACCAAAACCAGGCAAGATGGTGTGAGGGCAGTTGCTATGGCATTGAGGTAGATCTGGCCACCCCCATTAACGGGGGACAAAACCCAGATTCAAATGATGGATGATATATATATAAAGAGTAAAGGATAAAGACCCCCTTTGGTTATGAATGACCATAGGATTGTACATAGAAAGTTATCCTCCGAGGCACAAGTCCAGGCAATGTTGTTTGTGGAAGACCAGCAGTCACTCCCTTCTCCATGCCACCGATTGTATTCAAGGGAAAAGCAAAGGCTGATACAGTTTGGTATTAGTGATGTTGCAACTCATTTCTACAGCAGAATGAATTGTAGCAATGTGAAATAAAGTGTCTTACACAAGAACACAACACACACAGCCTGGTCTGGGAATTGGACTCACTACCTCATGATTGTGAGTCTAATGCTCTAACCACTGAGCCATGCACCTCTATACATACACACACACACAAACAGATTATACAAATATATACATTCAGATATAAAGAATGTTTTAGTTGCTAGTTGCATTCATAAATGAACAACAAGTGCTGTATATGCTGTATACATGTGAATGTATGTCTGTATTTCTGTGCATACGAGCATGTGTGGGTGTGAGGACAATAAGCTACATACAACTCTCCTTATTAAACAAACCAGTGAGTCACATGCAATATAAGGTAAACTTTTCAAAAAATGAAGTCAGTGACTTAGATTTGAATCTTGGTAGTAATTATTTCAGTTAATTATTTATTATTGCAGCTAATTGTTATCTGCACATAATGTATTTAATTAAACCTGGAAGTTGTATAATTTAACTTGACATTTTTTATATATCAAAGTAGTTGTATATTCATAATTTATAAAGTTAACTTACTGAAATATACTTAAATTTTAATATTCTTCATTTGTAAGGCATTGAGCTGGCAAAATAGTTAGCACACTGGGAAAAATGCTTAGAGGCATTTTTTCCATCTTTGTGTTCTGAGTTCAAATGCAGCTGAGGCTGACTTTGCTTTTATCCTTTCGAGGTTGATAAAAGAAGTCTTGTTGAGCACTGGGGTCAGTCTAATTGATTTATCCGTTCCCGAAACCTGCTGGCCTTGTGCCAAAATTTGAAAGCAATATTCTTCATTTGTAACTCATTAAAGTTGTGATATATTTCTAGTTGTATAGGTAAGTTTGATTAGATTTGAATGACAGCAGTGGTTCTTAACCTGGATGGTAGTGGATTCTTGGAGGTATTATGAGCTCGCAAGGAAGTACAATTGGTTTGCTGGGTATTTAGAAAGGCATAAATTTTCTAAGAAATAAAATATCTAATCCTTTAGCAATCAGATTATCTGTGAAATGTAATGATTATTTATTCACATTGTTTTGAATTAATTATAGATTATCTTGTATCTACACGATTTCAATATGATTGTTTATCTTAAGAATGACATTGTAAGGTAGGTGTGAAAGGCTGGATCTGTTCAGTTTGAACATAAAACAAATCCCTCATCATTTAACGTCCATTTTCCATGCTGAGATGGATTGGGTGATTTGACCGGAACTGGTAAGGTGAGGGGCTGCACCAGGCTCTATCATCTGTTCTGCCATGGTTTCTATGGTTGGACGCCCCTCCTAATACCACCCACTCCACAGAGTGCACTGAGTGCTTTTTCTGAGACACCAGCACCCGTGCTTTTAATGTGGAACCAAAATGAGTGCCTTTCATTTGGCACCAGCAGCAGTATCAATTTTGTTGTGGTGGACAGGTCTTCTTGAGTAAAACGATGCACCAGATATCTTGGTCTTTAGAAATCTCCTTTGTAAGGCTCAGTGTCTTCAGATTGGTCTTTGGTACTTCATCCCATATCTTCCTCTTCCACAAGTGTCATACTCTAGGTTTTGGACAACTGGAGCTATACTAGAAGACACTTGCCCAAGGCGACAAACAGAGGAACTGTAGCATGTGGTTAGGAAGCGAACTTAACTAAACAGCCACATCTGTACCTACATGAATATTAAAATAATAATATCGACTTCAAATAGAAGGGATTTGAGATAAATTGTGAAACAGTTTAACCTTTTTGCTGCCAACTTGCTTGAGAGTGTAAGTACTATTAATTTATGGCACAAAACAATGCTTTAATATCTTTATATTTAAATTATTATTTTGTGTAAGGACCTTTAGCTGAGTTATATTTCAAACATCATCATCATCGTCTTTCTCTTGCTCTCTTTATGTGTGTGTGTGTGTGTGTGTATGGGTGTAAGTATGCAGAATGGGGTGCCCATAAATGAATGGTCCTTTAAATGAACAGATTGAATAACAAATGAACTGAAATTTGATCAACAAACTATGATCTGACCATGCACATTCACTTAGTGAGCAAAGATTTGAACAAGAAGCCAAGAGTAGGCTATGCATATATATAAGATCTGATAGAGTATATATGAATGGTACCCTAAATGAACAAATGTATAGCAAACAATTTTTCTTATGAAAATTATATTCAGTCAATGAGCTGAAATCTGAACAGCAAGCCGTCAGTAGACTACGCATGCATATAAATAGCTGAAAGAGCATGTATAAATGGTTCATTAATATCTATGTATGTGTTTCATATAAATTGCAAATTTCCATATTGCATATAGAAAATACTTTCCTCATATTTTGCCAGAAACATAACCATAGATCAACAGATGCAAGACGAAAGGGAAAACATACCCATACACATGTGTGTGTGTGTGTGTACATACATGTATATGATGTTTGTTTGAAGAGTTGTAAACAGTGAAAACATATATTATGAACACTTGTTTCCAAAAAATGTGTGTCACTTTTTAAAAAAAGTTTCGTTATATAGTTAATAATATTTATTTTAAGAAAATCTTTCTTCAAATAATGTGATTGTATCAAGAATTCTTTCAAAAAACCTTTTGGCTGTGTAATAACAAGTTTGCTTCCCAGCCATAAGGTTCCAGTTTCAGTCCCACTGCATGGTACTTTAGACAAGTATCTTCTACTATAGCTCCAGGTTGACGAAAGCCTTGTGAGTAGATTTGGTAAACAGAAAAAGAAGGAAACGCATTGTGTGTGTGTATATATACATACACAATGGGCTGTATACACATACACACATATGTAGTTGTAAATGATTGACACTATCATACAAACAGTGTCATTCACTTGCAATAATTTGTAAAAGTGTGTCTGGCTAAGGGGAAATAGTACCCTGATTGGAAAGAAGTGAAGGTTGATGACAAGAAGGGCAATAATGATAGAAAATCTGCCTCAATAAATTTTGCCCAACCCATGAAAGCATGGAAAAGTGGATGTTATAATGATTATATTGCAGGGAGAGAGAATACCCTATGCTGATGACATTGACCTGTTAAGAAGCAGTGAAGCAGAATACAGGAGCTCACCATCAGACTGGAAAAGTATCAGGAGCATATAAGATGGAGGTCAGCCCAGAAAAGAGCAAGAACCTGGTTAATAGTAACAACCAAAATACAGCAATGAACATTATTCTGAATGAAGAAAAACTTGACAAAGTGGACATCTTCAAGTATTTAAGATTGAGTACTTTAAGGATGGCAGTTCTCAAAAAGAAATAACAAGACTCAATTTAGCCTCTGCTACCATGATGAAGATGAACACCATATAGAAAAACAATTCAATTTGTTCTCCAAAAAAAGACTCAGTGTAGAAGTCCCTGATAACTTTGATTCTTCTGTATGTGTGTGAGAACTGGATTCCTACAGCTGACACAAAGTGAGGAATCCAGGCATTTGAGCACAAGTGCTTTAGGAAGCTGTTACGCATACTGTACACAGAGCATAAAATGAATAGCTTTGTCAGACAGTAAGTTAATAAGTATGCTGGCAGACGGGAACCACTCCTTGCATAAGTAAAAAGATGAAAGATTTCCTAGTATAATCATGTATCCCGCTTCAATTCCTTGTCCAAGACCACTGTTCATGGAACAAAAGGTGAAAGAGAGGTAGACAGAGAAAATACTGGTTTGTCAACATCAAGGACTGAACAGGTCACAACACTGCAAACCTGCATTGCATAACAGAAAGTAGAGGCCAGTGGCAATGGCTGACTATAGAAGCATCTAGAGTGGCATCCCAAAGACTGGTTGATCAGTTAAGGGATCTTGATGATGATATATAACCTTCACATTATCAATGCTTAAAGAGTGAATTTTAGTAGAAGGAAGCTGTAAAGAGATCTATTGCATACCCGTGTGCACGTGTGTGTGTGTGTGTGTCTTTGAATGTCTTTGCAATGTCACTGTTTGGGCAACTATGGCATTTCATTATATTTCTTATAAACAATGTCCTACAGCTTCGTAGTTTGACATACAAAGATCAGTGAAATAAAGTATGTTACATAAAGGAGGACATCTGGCCACAGAATACAACCTGAAGAAGTCTTCTCCAGCTTATGCTAGCACTGAAGAAGTGGATGTGAAATACCACCTCTGATAATGATGATGATAATGATTCCTAATTTTTTCCTGGTTTTCCTTACTTTTGTACAGTGCATGAGCAGGAATGAAACAATACTTTATGACAAAAAAAAAATGAACTCACTATTATTTACTCCTGAAATAACCTACAACCACACACATGTATAAATACAACCACATATACAAACACTCACAAATTCATAGATAAACACAAAGGATTTACTCAATATATTGATTAAAACCAGCATCAAATAACACAAAACTAATAACATTGTTTTCTTCATTATTACTAATATAATAATTCATTAAATTTCATAATATATTGTCTCACAATTTCATTGATAAATTTCGATTTTTCTGGCCTTAGTCAATGTCTTTTTTACTTTCTCTGATGTGTATATGTAGAAATATATAGATAGAGATATGGAATAAAATCAACATTTACATGACACAAATACACACACACATCACACTATAACACTCACTATTTACACAAATGTAAAGCATACAAAAAAAAGTTTGATGTCTGTCTGCCTCTTTCTCTCTTTCCATGCTATTTTCTTTAGATTTCCTATTATTCTAGCTTCATTTATAATTATACTGCCTTCTTCAAGATTATCCTGAAGAAAGTCACACACAAGACATATTTTTCTGGCATTACAGTACTCTAAAATAGTGGTGCACATTATACACAAGTGTGTTTTATACAGAAATAAGTTAAGTATATATAACATAACAACACACACACGCACATACACACAAAGTGGTATTATTATGAACTTTTACCAGACTAAGGTAGATGGACTAGAAGACACAATTACAGATACAGTAAACTATTGATGTCTCCATAGATATGGTTTTAAAAGTCACAGAAACAGTTTTTAGCACAATTTATTAGGAACAAAATTAGTCCAGATGAGATGCAACTCAATTGTAAGAACAATAAGTAACAACAGCACCACATTTCTAGTTAGACAATTGCAAGAAGAATACTTAGCTAGCAGTAAAACTCTCTACCTAACATTTGTTGACTTGGAGAAGGCCTTTGATAGGTTCATACATTCTATAATTTTGTGGTTGCTAAAGAAACTATGGGTAGAAAAATAAGAGGTTGTATTTGCGTTATGCGCCTGTGTAATAAACACATCTAAAAGGTATACAGTAATATATATACATATGAAAGAAATGAAACCAGTATGTTTCACTGGATGTGCAATGTAAACCTAGTACTTATTCTATTGGCCTCTTTTTGCCAAACTGCTAAGTTATGGGGACATTAAAACACCAACATTGATTGTCAAGCAATGGTGGGGAGACAAACACAGACACACAAACATACACACACACACACATATATGACGGAATTCTTTTAGTTTCCGTTTCCCAAATTCACTCACAAGGCCTGAGGCTATAGTAGAAGACACTTGCTAAAGGTGCCATGCAGTGGGACTTAACCTGGGACCATGTGGTTCGTAAGTAAGCTACTTACCACACAGCCATCCTGTGCCTATATATATATATATATATATATATATATATATAATATAATATATATATATGTAAATGTCCCAGCATGGCTACAACTAAATCAAATCAAAATAAAAAAATTATTTATATATATATTATATATATATATATATATATATATATATATATAGTATTGAACTTTGGGAGGAGCATTATGCCGGTAATAATAAACACATGCACTGGTTCGGTCCTTTATTGTTATTGTTCTGTATTGTTTGTGTTATTACTTTTTTTTGTGTCTAATAATTATTTTATCACATTGTTGCAATCTCTTCAGTGATGCATCACTCTACTTCCATTTCTTTTGAACTTATGTTCCAGCATTGGGATTTGTCTGAGATGAGTATGTGAGTGTGTGTATGTCTGTATGTGTATGTGTTTATATGTAAGTGTGTGCATCCATAATTGTGTGTGTGTGGTTTTTAAATACTGACTTATGTCATTTTTCATATACATGAGATAGCGGTTTTGGTTTTCTCTTTGTTTTCTTCACAAACGCACATGGTCATCTATATGATGTTTCTCTGAAAGACAGTTAAACCGTCTTCTTTGTTTGATAAATGTCGAATAAACTGATGTCTATCTGTGCATAAGTATGAGCATGCATATGCATGCACGTGTGTCTGTGTGTGTATGGGAGAGCATGTGTGTATGAGCGTGTGTCTGTGTTTGTATGTCTGTGTGTGTGTGAGCATGTGTCTGTGTCTCTGTGTCTTTATGTGCATGTGTCTGTGTGTTCATGTGTATATATGTGTATTCATATGTGAGTGAGTTCCTGTGCATTTGTGTGTACATGTGTACATCTGCATGCATTTTGCCATGTGTGTGTGTGTGTGTATCCATGTGGGTGTGAGGGTGTCTGTGTCCTTGTTTGTCTTTACATGTGTGTGTATGTTCGTTAATGTGTGTGTGTGTGTGTCCATAGGTCTTTGTAAGTCCTTTGCCCATTGAGAGTATTTACTATTCAAAACTGGTTGTGTTTCGTTTATGAAGACTGACTCTTGTACCTGTCATAGCAATGTGCTGGTAAAGTATCAAGTCTTCTCTTTGATCCCTGTACTCCCTCCAATGTTCATTTATATGCTAGGCCAAACTTCTCGCCATTTCACCTATATATGCAGTCTTCTGGTTTTTACAATCACCATCCATGCAGTTTATTTGGTAAATTACATTTCTGGTTTTGCAGTTGACACCAGGGCTATATTTTCACATTACTCGGTTCTCTTCAACATACATGGTCTTTCTGAAGGGGTATGTTTTGCATATTATTGACCTGATCGATCTCATTGCTTTTTCCATCCACTCCAGCACTTTGCTGTGTTTTTCCTAGCTTCTGATGTGATTGTGGGTGGTCTATCTTATGCAGACCTGGTGGAAAGTGAAAGACCATTCTTTATAAATGTGTGTGAGTTGGGAGGAAACATCATGGTTTGGACTGAAGAAATACCAAATATGAAACACTACTTGCCTAGTGTTGCATCCAATGTAATTATGAATGTGACAAGACATACCTTGATATCAATGCTTTTGAAGTTATGCATAATGGTAATATGTCAACACTATGGATTCAAAATGTAACTGAAAAATCTTTAACTTGGTTGTTTTCAGATGACATCCTCAAATTTGAGAAAAGAGATTTGAAGATAAAAAATAAAAATACTACAAAGAAAAGTTTTGAGGCTGACAATTCTGGAACAATCAGCACCTGCGCCAGCATTAGCCTGGCCATTAGAATTCTAATTGCTGTCACTCTATACATGTACTAAGAAATACCAGAAACTGTCGGAAAAATAGCAATGTTATAAAAATTTCCACAATAACTTCCTTCCCACTCTTACTCCCAGCTACACAATTACAGTGCCGTTACCATGAATATTGGAACAATGAAAGGAAGGACTGGTGAGATTATCGAAACGCTTGAGCGATGCCATTTAGACATGTGGTGTGCAATAAGATGGATGGCTGCCTCTGCTACATTGCTGATGGTTAAGAAACAGAGGTTGAAATTGTTCTTGGTAGATAGGAGTGATGAAGTGTGTAATATAGGCATACTTTTAACTGAAACATGAGCAGATAAGGTAACTGAAGTAGTCAGAGTAAGTGACAAGGTAATTAAACTGAAACTTATCAAAGATAAATTAATAGTTACTGTTATCTTTGCTTATGCTTCACAGATAAGGCTGCCTGGTAATCAGAAGGACCAGTTTTACAAGTGAGTGGATTTGGTAGATGGAAATTGAAAGAAGACTATTGTTTATATGTGTGTGTGAGTTGGGAGGAATCGTCACTCTTTGGACTGAAGAAATACCAAATATAAAACACTGCCCTTATGGTGTTGGGTCCATTGTAAATATGAATGGGAGAAGACATACATTTATATGAATGCTTTTAATGTTATGCATGATGGCATTATATCAACATTATGGGTATGAAATTTGACTGAAGAATCTTTAACTTGGCTGTTTTCTGATGACATCCTCAAATTTATGAAAAGACATATGAAGATAAAAAATAAAAATACTACAAAGAAAAATTTCAATGCTGATGCATCAGGAACAAGCGCCATCTGAGCCAGTATTAGCCTGGACATTAGAATTCTATTTGCTCTCATTCTGTACATGTATTAAGAAATAACAGAAACTATTGGGAAAATAACAGTGTTAAAAAATTTCCACTATAACTGTGTTTACACTTTTACTCTCAGCTACACAATTACAGTGCCACTATAATCAATATTGGCAGAATGAAAGGAAGGACTGGTGAGATTATTGAAATGCTGGTGCGATGCCATGTTGACATGTAGTGTGCAATAAGAAAGAGTGACAGGAGCCTCTGTTAGATTGCTCATGGTTAAGAAACAGAGGTTGAAATTGTTCTCGACAGATAGGAGTAATGGAGTGGGTAGTATAGGCATACTTTAGCTGAAAAGTAAGCAAATAACGTAACTCATGTAGTCAGAGTAAGTGATAGGATAATTAAACTGAGACATATAACAGATAAATTGATAGTTACTGTTATTTCTGCTTATGCTTTAGGGTTGAGGCTGGCTGGTAGTCAGAAGGAGAAGCTTTATAGCTAGTGAGTGGTTTGGTAGATGGAAGATGAAAGGAGACAATTGTTTGTATGTGTGTGTAATTTGAGTGGAAATGTCACTCTTCGGACTGCTGAAATATCAAATATAAAACACTACCTGTCCAGCGTTGTGTTCATCGTATATATGAATGTGACAAGACATACCTCGATATGAATGCTTTTAAAGTTTTGCATAACAGTAATATCTCCATGTTATGGGTTCGAAACGTAACTGAAGAATCCTTAACTTGCAGTCTTCTGATGACATCCTCGAATTTGTGAAAAGGCATTTGAAGATAAAATATATGAATACAAGAAAGAAAAATCTTGTGGCTGATGAATTTGGAACAAGTACCATCTGAGCCTGCATGACACTGGATTAGAATTCTATTTGTTGTCATTCTGAACAATTACTAAGAAATACCAGAAACTGCTGGATACATAACAGTATTAAAAGAATTTCCACAATGACTGCCTTTCCACTTTTACTCCCAGCTACACAATTACAGTGCCGCTACCATGAATATCGGAACAATGAAAGAAAGGACTGGTGAAATTATCGAAATGCTTGAGTGATGCCATTTAGACGTGTGGTGTGCAATAAGATGGATGGCTGCCTCTGTTGCATTGCTGATGGTTAAGAAACAGAGGTTGAAATTGTTCTCGGTAGATAGGAGTGATGAAGTGTGTAATTTATGCATACATTTAGCCGAAAAATGAGTAGATAAGGTAACTGAAGTAGTCAGAATAAATGATAGGGTAATTAAACTGAAACTTATTGAAGATAAATTAAGAGTTACAGTTATTTCTGTGTATGCTTCAAGGTTGAGGCTATCTGGTCATCAGAAGGACCAGCTTTCCAGCTAGTGAGTGGATTCAGTAGATGGAAAGTGAAAGGAGAAATCGTTTGTATGTGTGTGTGATTTGGGAGGAAACACTAATCTTCGGACTGCAGAAATACCAAATATAAAACACTACCTGTCCAGCATTGCGTCAGATTTGTGAAAAGACATGAAGATAAAAAATAAGAATATAACAAAGAAAAATTTCGATGCTGATGCATCTGGAACAAGCACCATCTGAGCCAGCATTAGCCTGGACATTAGAATTCTATTTGATCTCATTCTGTACATGTACTAAGAAATAACAGAAACTATTGGAAAAATAACAGTGTTAAAAAAATTTCCACTATTACCGCCATGCCACTTTTACTTCCAGCTACACAATTACAGCTCCACTACCATGAATATTGGCACAATGAAAAAAACAGACTGGTGATATTAATGAAATGCTGGTGTGATGTCATGTAGATGTGTGGTGTGCAATAAGAAAGATGGATGAAAGCCTCTGCTAGAATGCTCATGGTTAAGAAACAGAGGTTGAAATTGTTCTGGGTAGAGAGGTATGATGGAGTGGGTAATTTAGGGACACTTTTAGCTGAAAAGTGAGGAGATAAGTAACTGAGGTAGTCAGAGTAAGTGATAGGGCAATTAATTTGAGACTTATCACAGATAAATTAATAGTTGCACTTATTTCTGTTTATACATCAGTGTTGGGACTGGCTGGTAATCAGAAGGACCGACTTTCCAGCTAGTGAGTGGATTTGGTAGATCGAAAGTGAAAGGAGACAATGGTATGTATGTGTGTGTGAATCGGGAAGATACGTCACTCTTTTTGACTGAAGAAATACCAAATATAAAACACTACCTGTCCAGCATTGCATCCATTATACATATGAATATGACAAGACATACTTCGATATGAATGCTTTTAAAGTTATTGCATAATGCTAATATCTCAACACTATTGATTCAAAATGTAACTGAAGAATCTCTAACTTGGCTGTTTTTTTATAACATCCTCAAATTTGTGAAAAGACATTTGAAGATAAAATATATGAATACCAGAAAGAAAAGTATTGAGGCTGATGAATCTGGAACAAGCAGCATCTGAGTTAGCATTAACTTGGACATTAGAATTCGATTTGATGTCAATCTGTACATGTACTCAGAAATACTAGAAACTGCCCGATACATAAGACTGTTGAAAAAATTTCCACAATGACTGCTTTCCCTCTCTTATTCCCAGCTACACAATTACAGTGCCACAACCATGAATATTGGCATAATGAAAAAACTGACTGGTGAGATTATTGAAATGCTGTTGTGATGCCATGTAGACATGTGGTGTGCAATAAGAAAGAGTGATGGGAGCCTCTGCTAGATTGCTCATTGTTAAGAAGCAGAGGTTGAAATTGTTCTGGGTGGATAGGAGTGATGGAGTGGGTAATTTAGGGACACTTTTAGCTGAAAATTTAGGAGATAAGGTAACTGAGATAGTCAGAGTAAAGGATAGAGCAATTAAATGGAGACTTATCAGAGAGAAATTAATAGTTACACCTATTTGCACTTATGCTTCACGGTTGATGCTGGCTAGTAATCAGAAGGACCAGCTTTACAGCAAGTGAGTGAACTTGGTAGATGGGAAGTGAAAGAAGACCATCGTTTATATATATGTGAGAGTTGGGAGAAAATGTCACTCTTTGTATTGAGGAAATTCCAAATATAAAAGTGTGATTTTCTGACATTGCATCCATCATGCTTATTAATGCGACAAGACATACTTTGATATCAATGCTTTTGAAGTTATGCATAATGGTAATATTTCAACACTATGGATTTGAAATGTAACTGAAGAATCTTTAACTTGGCTGTTTTCAGATGACATCCTCAAATTTGAGAA
>NC_142929.1:35818166-35850828 GCF_046866305.1 Octopus bimaculoides | reverse complement strand
ACCACCTCTCCTAGCCACTCCAAACATTTCCCCCAAAATATGCAATCATCATACAATTATTCCCTATTGATATTATTGTTAAAGAGCCAGCAGAATCGTTACCATGCCAGACAAAATACTTAGCAGCCTTTATTCCAGCTTTATGGTCTCAGCTCAAATGTTGTTGGGGTTGATTTTGCGTGCTTTGGAGGTCAATAAAATAAGTACCAGTTAAACACTGGGGTCAATGTAATCAACTAACCTCTCCCTTCAAAATTTCAGGCCTTGTGCTTATAGTAGAGAGCATTAATATTGTTGTTGAGGATATTCCATTCTATTGTAGGTACAAAGCCTGAAACTTTGCAGGAGGGGGCTATTACATCGACCCCAGTGTGCGACTGGTATTTATTTTATTGACCCTAGAAGGATGAAAGGCAAAGTTGACTGTAGTGGAACTTGGGTTAGATGAGAGGCAAAGCTGACCTCAACGAAATTTGAACTCAGAATGTAAGGACAGACAAAATGCTAATGATTCTGCCAGATTCACCACCTTCAATTATTATTGAGAATATCAATAAGTAATATTGTTAGTAGCAAGACTAAAAATCAGCAGAATTGAAACCATTTTTATCAGCATCTTTAATAGAGAGAGAGAGAGAGAGAGAGAGAGAGAGAGAGATAGAGAGAGTGAAAGAGAGAGAGAGAGTGAAAGAGAGAGAGAGAGAATTCATATTTGTCTTTAAAACAAGTTGGTGTTAGTTGTGTAGCCTGTATTATTTTGTTTAAAAAATAAAACCATAAATACAAAACAAAAACCTCAAAATACCTACTACATACTAAATATGCACACTTATAAGTTACTAATAGTAATTGTAAAATGCTTTTGGATTGGCCAACTTGAAAATTTTCTATGGTAACTAAATATATAAACCAATAAAATAAAGTTTTATAAAGAAATAAAGAAAGTTACAATCTCAAGATATCTTGTAGCTGTCAGTGAGTATATATTTTTTTTGCAAATACTATTTTGTTATCAGGGCGCAACAATATTTTAGTTGACACTAGATATCTTGTGATTAGTACTTAGAAGGTTTAAAGAAAATCTTAGGAAGATCAGGGCTTATCTACAGAAATTTAAGTTTGACAGACACTAGAATGACAAAATCTAAGATAAGTGCAATTTAGGGACCAATTGCACTTATGAGATGAGACATCCAAATTATCATAGTGTATGTCTACTATAGTTGTATTCTGGTGTAAGTGATGTGTTAAGGTGTTAGCGACGTGTTAAGGTGTTAATGATGTGTTCAGATGTTACTGAACACATCACTGGTGCCTCTGATGTTTAGGTGTTACTGTTGTATTCAGGTGTTACTGATGTTGTCACATGTTACTGATGTTACATGTTATGTAGTATTGATAAGTTTGTGAAGTTCTATAGTATTGTTGTTTGATGATTGGTTTATGTATATTAATCAGTAAGTGTTCTTGGTGTTATGCATATGCCTGTCTATATATCTATCTATCTATCTACACACACACACATTTCAATAATGTAGGTAGTTATGATTTATTTCGTAATTTTGATTCCCATCCTAGTTGTTAATCAGTTTTTGGTTTTTGGCAGCATAGTTTATCTAGCTGACTTATGTCTGTAACGCAGCAAAGGAGCTGAGCTGCAATGTGGTTGCTTGACCAACTGTACATAGCAGAGATAAATCTTCATCAAATGATACTCTACTGCAGTCATTGACAAACTGTATTCCACAACCCACATGTAGGATTTTCTGAATAGCACACCAACAAACAATTACTTTGAATGTATTTTAGTAGTGTGGTCCACCTGATGATGAAGCATCTCTCATGCAGCCTGCATCTCATAAAAAGATGCCCGTACCTGCTCCACTGCATCGAGGGAAGAAAAACAAAATGCTGATGTTGTTCAAGATAACTGTCTGGCAAGAAGATTGAATTGGTATGGCTGGAATGTTTCTGATCACAGGTCAGCTTGATCTAACTGACCTGGGGCTAAACAATAACAAAATAAATGTTTCCAAAATATCCTCTCTCCTTATAGTGGTGATAGTAGACAGAATTGGCAGAATAATTGCCAAAATGTTTTAGTTCTGGCAGAAAAGAGATGATCTATGGGGTCAGTAGAATGTTCCTTGGACACAGGTCTAGAGTTGATCAATCAAGGTTGGGTTGCCTGGGTGAGGGAGCATGTAAAACCTGAAACAATCAGTGACCTCAGAATACAATACTGATGATGTGTCCAAGTATTGATCTATAGATATATGCAGAATTGCCTCCTTTACATTCTGGGATCAAATCCTGCTAGGGTAAACTTTTAGGGATTTGATAAAATAGATACCACTCATAGGGGTTAGGGGCAATGAAAACACTTTGAACATCACCCTGAAAAGCTTCACTGTCAAAACGAACAACCATAGAGACATTTTTGAACTGATTTGAAACATCACTTTTCCATTATTAGAGTTATCTGATTTAATTGATGTACAAATATGGTGGTGATAACAACAACAACAATAATAATAATAATCCTTTCTACAGGGCACTGAAAGGGAAGAATATTGAAAGAAAGGACCTGAAAGTAGTAATGGAGGAACTGAAACAGCGCCTCATTGCAAAGAAAGCAAAAATGGTAAGATACGACCAAAGAATGAATCTGTGCTGCCCAAGAGCAAGCACTAAAAACAAACTACATAAAATACAGAATAGACAACACATCAGAAAGTGATAAGTGCAGAATCTGTGGACAAAACGGTGAAACCATATGGTATATTACCAGCCAATGTATGCCACTAGCCCAGAAGGAATATAAGAGACACCATGACAATATAGTTCTCTTAATTGAGAACGAAAACAAACTATGCTGGATCATAGATATAGCATGCCCAGCTGAAAACAAGGTATGCGATAAGGAAGAAAAAAAAAAGACGAGAGATTGGACAGGTTAGCTTGTGAAGTTAAGCAGTTGTGGTTGATGAAAAAGGTAGCAGTAACACCAATAATTGTTGGAGCCCTAGGAACAGTGAGCAAAAATCTCGAGAAGTATGTGGAACAAATAGGGGCTGCAATAAGGGTGGAGCACTTGCAGAAAACAGCATTGCTTGGAACCGCTCGAATACTCCGGAAGGTGCTTGAAAACTAAGAGGTGTTACCTTAGTTCACTGGTAGTGAACAGCTGACACTATAGTACATCTCCAGCATTAGAAGCTGTGCAAAGGCAATGATGATGATAATGATAATAATAATAATAATAATAATAATAATAATAATAATAATAATAATTATTATTATTATTATTATTAATATAATACTTGTTTTTGCATTTTTTGAAAAACATTTTGAAGCTGGGCTTGTACCCACAAAACAAATTTCATTTCCACTCTTAGGATACCAATCTACAATTAGCAGGATTGTTTAAATTAGCTGTTTCTTTGAAGATAGTGCCTCATAAAGAGAAAATAAATAGTTTGATCAAAGACTTGGTTTGAAAGCAGAAAAAGAAAGAGTTCACTACATCTTTTATCTTTTACTTGTTTCAATCATTGGACTGCAGCCAAGCTGAGAAACTGCTTTGAAGGGTTTTAGTTGAACAAATCAATCTCAGAACTTACTTTTTAAGTTTGCTACTTATTTCTATATGTCTCTTTTGCTGAACTGTTAGATTACAGAGATATAAACAAACCAACAATGGTTGTCAAGCAGTGGGTGAAGGACAAACACAGACACAGAGAAACACACACACGACAGGCTTCCACATAGTTTCCATCAACCAATTTCATTCACAAGGCTTTGGTTGGCCTGGGTCTATAGTAGAAGATAATTGGTCAGGGTGCTGCACATTGGGACTGAACTCAAAGCCATGTGGCTGCAAAGCAAACTTCTTAACCATACAGCCTAAATGAACAATTTTCGCTGCCCCCTATTTTGGCTAATAAAAAGGATTTGAAATTATAAGAAAAAACACACGCAAAAAAACAAACAAACAAAAAAATGCTAACACTTCCAACTTCACAACTATGGAACCTAAACAGGAGGAAAAAATCTTTTAATGTCTTAAATTACTTTAATAAATCTATAGATTTTCTTCCAAAAATATTTCTGTAAATTTACACCAGTTATATTTTTAAAGAAATCTCTTTTATCAAGCTATGCTACTTATCTTGCCCTATTTTGTTTAAATTGGATAAGAAGGGACCCTCCCTTCCTAAGATGTGTGTTTGCGGTAGGTATATGCTATCAAAGTTAACTTTGTTGTGAATTCAAACAGTTGACATTATCTTTATTTGTTTTTCATCTACATCGTATTGAGTTTACTTAATTCCCAATTGTAGCAGCGAGATTAGTGAGAAACATTGTTTAATAATAATAATAATCATAATAATAATGAGTGATAAGAAATATTAATTTCTTCATTCACTAGCAAAAAAACCCCACCAAAACTTTAAAACACAATGACTACAATGTATCAAAATATAAATAAATGAAAAATGTCTATATAACATGTGCAGACACAAACATATGTGTGTATGTGTGTGTGTGTGTGTATATATATATATATATGCATATATGTATATGTATATATGTGTATATATATGTATATATGCATATATATGTATGTATATATATGTATACATATATAATGTATGTATGTGTATGTAGATATATATATATATATATATATATATATATATATATATATATATATATATATATATAATGTATGTATATGCATACACACACATACACAAACACAAGGTTATTATAATGACCTTGTGCAATTTTAAATTACAAATTTGTATAACTTTAGTATGTGGCAAAAATATTCTATAAAAAAAAACATTTGGAAACTATCAATCAAAAAATTTATTGTAACTGTTTCTTAATAATTACTTCAACTTTATTCTAGGATAAACTGATGTGATTCTGGCTAGCTCAAAATCAGCTGCAAATTGTGTTTTTATAACTTCACACTCATACCCAGCTTTTATATGTAATTACAGTGGACATATTGAAAATTAATTAAATCAAGAATATAATTATTTAAAAATGTCACAAATTCCTTCACTTATCCATTAGACAGATTAATTCTACCCTATATGTTTCTAAAATCATATAAATTTAAAATTTCTTAATAACATGATAATATCAATGTATGTGTGCATGTGTGAGTATTTTATATAATTGCATATATAGATGTTATATATGGTATATACATACATACACACACACATATATATATATATCACCATTCTTTTAATGTATTCTTTTCTATGTTTGCATGGGTCAGCTGGGATTCATTGAAGCAAATTTTCTACATCTGGATGCCCTTCTTGTTGCCAAACCTCACCTGTTTCCAAGCAAGGTAATATTTCCCCATGAGCAGGCATGTTTTTTACAGAAGATAGGAAATGAATGCTCTGCACACCCCACTTCCATGGCAGTGGTGCTTTTTTTTTTTAGAATGATTATACTAGGTCAACAGAAAGAAGCATGAATGCATATCAAAGTCTTGTCACAATGCTGTCTCATAGCCATAAGACTTGTATTTGTATGTGTATATTTTATACATACTAACTACCTGTATTATTTTTTGCTATGTCTTGTCTTACTCTGTTTTTGTCTTTTGTCTGTTTATTTTTGTCACCATCCTCTATGTTCACTCATTTGTTGTTGATGCCACCAAAACAAATAACCTAATTGTTAAAGGCACAAAATTGTTATGATTTTTGGATAAGAACTCATGAAGGATGAGCATGTCCACATCTTGTCCATGTGTTCCTTTGTTGTCCTTCTATGTAAGTTTTGAATCTACACACACACCAGTGACAAGCTTCTTTCAGTTTCTGCCTCTCAAACCCACTCACATAGCTTTGGTTGGTTCAGGGTATTGGCAGAAAAAATCTTGCCCAAGATGCCATGCAGTAGGATTGAACCCTGAAACCATATGGTTAGGAAGCAACCTTCTTATCTACACAAATATGCCATGATGACTAGAGGATGAAGATGAGGATGATGATGATAACTGATGATTAGAGGTATGAATGTCACAGAGCTGGATATATGGTACAGTGGTAGCCAGTTATTTTCTTTATGCTCTAATTTCAAGTATTGACTGCCATTCCTCTAGTCAACAAAGCAAATACCAATTATGTCTTAATGTATCATCAGGTTCCTCTGCCATAAACTCATATCTTCAGTTCAAATTTATAAATCATTGTAATATTATCATAATTATTTTTCAAATGAAGGTGACAAACTTGTAGAATTGTTAGCATGTTGGACAAAATGCTTAGTGGCATTTCTTCTGGCTTTTTACATTCTGAGTTCAAATTCTGCTGAGGTTGATTGGTTTTTTTTCATCCCTTTCAGGCCAGTAAAATAAGTACCAGCTGAGCCCTTGGGTTGACAGCTATAGTAGAAGATACTTGCCCAAGGTGCAATGCAGTGGGACTGAACCTGAAACCATGTGGTTGAGAAGCAAACCTCTTACCACACAGTCATGCCTGCAGTTATATGTTCTGAGTGTGGAGCTTAGATATAGACACAAGTTATTTTCTTGTGCTAGGTGCTGATAGAGTTAATAATAAGTAGCTTTCAGTTGCTATCATTACTCTTTTACTTGTTTCAGTCATTTGACTGCAGCCATGCTGGAGCACCGCCTTTAGTCGAGAAAATCGACCCCAGGAATTATTCTTTGTAAGCCTAGTACTTATTCTCTCAGTCTCTTTTTGCCGAACCGCTAAGTTACAGGGATGTAAACACACCAGCATCGGTTGTCAAGCGATGGTAGGGGGACAAACACAGACACACATACATATATATATATACATATATACGACGGGCTTCTTTCAGTTTTCGTCTACCAAATCCACTCACAAGGCTTTGGTCGGCCCGAGGCTATAGTAGAAGACACTTGCCCAAGGTGCCATGCAGTAGGCCTGAACCCGGAACCATGTGGTTGGTAAGCAAGCTACTTACCACACAGCCACTCCTGCGCCTATTGATAGTTTTTTTTTTAATTTTTAAAGTAATGAGCAGAAAGCAGTGCTCGTGGTTTTTTTACAGGGCCTCTAAGACCGATGAGAGGAAGGAGGAAGATATCCTTACACTAGAAAACAGAGTGGTCTCTACTAAAAGCACCCAAGGTGTAAGGAAGGTGTTTATATCAAACTGGGTGGTGGATTAAGTCTACCACACAAGTAGGATTGGGTGGCCATATCAGGATTTGGTCTCAGAACACAAAGAACCAGAACAAATAAGACATAAAATCATATCTGTTCTTCTTACATCTCTGCTCATCCAGTGGTACTTTTTTTAATGAACCTGAAAGGATGAAAGGTAAAGTTGACCCCAGTCAGATTTGAACTTATAACACAGAGAATTAGAGCTAATACGAGAGCAGTCTAAGGGAGAGGTGAAGAAATTTCAATGAATTCTTAAATAATCCTTTCTAATTTTGGCACAAGACAGTAATTTTGAGGGGGAAGTCAATTACATCAACTCCAGTACTCAACAGGTACTTTATTCTACTGACCCTGAAAAGATGAAAGGCAAATTAAACCTTGGTGGCATTTGAACTCAGAATGTAAAGAAGAAAAGCTACTAAGCATTTTGTCTAGTTTGGTAATGATTGCACCAGCTTGTCACCTTAAACCTTTAGCATTTAAACTGGTCATATCCAGCCAAAGTATTCTACCTGTTTTATGTTCAAACTGACCAGATCCAGCCTCTCACACTCATCCTACTATGTCATTCTAAAAATAAACAATCATATCATTGAAATCTCAAAGCTACAAGTTAATACATGTTGATTTAAAACAATATGAATAAATGGGTATTACATTTGACAGTGATCTGAATGCTAAAAGGGTTAACAAATTCTTTAATAATAATGAAGCCCTATCCAGTTCAATCCCTAACACAAGCAACAAATAAAGCCCCACTCCTGTCCCCATGGGCTTGGTTTCACATCTAGACTAAATACTTATGAATGAGATCACAATTTGTAGTACATATATTTATTCGTGACCTACCATTTGAAAAAAGTAAAATGAACTCACTGTTATTGTCAACAAGCCACAATCTCTGTAGATAATCTAAGATATTTGATATATGCACCTCCACCCAGCAATTAGCAAAGAAGAAAGGATAGTCAAAAGTTTAACCTGTTACTAGTATTTTGATGGAGGATTTGATCACGGTATGGATGGTAGATTAGCTACCAGTTAGTTAGTTCTATGGTCAGTGACCCAGTACTTTATGACTGAGCTGCTCTTATCTTCTTATATGCCAAGCAAGTGCACTGAAAAGTGTGTGTGCATGTGTGTATATATATATATATATATATATATATATATATAAACAAAAGTAAATGAGTATATGCATATATACGTACAGGTATGTGCATACCGACATCCACCTGTATGTATAGGTGCATATCTGGGTACAGGACATTGCAAACAAACGTAGACGAGAACACACGAGCCACATAGAGAACATTCTACTTCATCAGCTACCCACGTTTTAACACCGGCGTTTCGACGAGCATATATATATATATATATATATATATATAATGTATGTATATATATATAAAGCGCACATGTGAGAGAGAGAGATATGCATGTGTACATACTCATGTAAACAGAAGCAAATAGATTGTATATATGTATTTATGATTATATCTATAAATACAAGCGAGTACACACACACACACACACACACACAGAGTGTACATGTTGAGTACCGAAGAAAACAGGTCAGCTTATGTCAAATTGTGTAATATCATTTATAACACTAATGCACAAGAAATATCATGATACACACATGTATACATGTACATATGTTGTTGGTAGTGGCAACGACTTGTTTCCAAGTATTTAGTACATTTCAGTCTAGAGTGTATGTGTGTGTGTGCTGTAGGGGAAGATGAGCTAAACAAGAAGAGACAAGATATTTAATCAGTGAGTATCCACAGTTAACAATTCTGAACCAGACACACACACACACACACATCTTTTGTCTTTCACACATCTCAATCACTGAACTGTGGCCATGCAGAAGCATCAACTTGAAAGGTTCAGTCTAACATATCAATCCAAGTATATTTTGTAAGTCTAGAAGTTATTCTATTCAGTTCCATATTTAAGAGATGAGGAATTATGTACATTATTCATATTATTTACATTTGACGGATATTTGTCCTCATCTTGTTTGTTGTTAATGTTTTGGCTGATATACCCTCCAGCCTTCATCAGGTGTCTTGGGGAAATTTTGAACCTGGGTTCTCATTCCTAAGGTATTTTTCCTTGATCAATTCTGTAAAGTGGGTGGAAAGAGAGGGATTGCTCAGTGCCTAAAACATCGAGCAAAAAATATAAGTAGCAATTGTGATACCCACTACGAAGAAATAATCAAGCTAAGTAACAATCTATTAAGTAACAACTACCCCAAAAACATACTATCCACTCCAATTATGAAGAAAAGAGAGTATGAAACCAATAAATTGTCCACAGTCTGTCTACCTTATGTGAAAGGCCTCTCCGAAAAGATACAAAAGATATGTGGCCCATATGACATCAGGACAGTCTTCAAGAATAATACAACATTTCGCAAATATCTCTGAGCAAAACCACCAATAGAAGAGAATATAACCAAAAACTGTGTGTACTCCATCCCATGCAGCTGTGGTAGGTTATACAAAGGCGAAACATGCTGCCCCCTCAAAATAAGGGCAGATGAACATTGCAAAGCTGTGACACGAGAAGATATTGATAAATCGGGTAAGCTGATCATATATGGAAAAATGGAAACCACCTCCCCCTGTGGGATGAAGTTATAATAATAGACAGAGAACACCAGTGGAAAATACAGAAACTAAAAGAAGCAGTACATTTGCTAGGACACAACAACCTCCTAAGCAGACCGAGTGCAGATATGAATAGCATATGGGAACCGGTATAAAGGAAGGATAGGAAAATATTAGATTCATAAGCCCTAAAATTCACTCCATAATTGCCCACGGGCATATGAGATAGTGGTTAAGAGTGTGGGTTATTAACCCCAAGATTCCGTGTTCAATTCCAGGCAGTGACCTGAATAATAATAACAATAACATTGAAAAATACCTTATGAATGAGAACCCAGGTTTGAAATTTCCCCATGACACCTGATGAAGGCTGGAGGGTATATCAGCTGAAACGTGTTAACAACAAAAAAGATGAGGACAAATATCTGTCAAATGTAAATAATGTAAATGAGGTATTCTATTGGTCTATTTTTCCAAACTGCTGAGTTATGGGAACATAAACAAACCAACACTGGTTGTCAAGCAGTGGGTGGGAACAAACATGCACACACACACACATGATGGGCTTTCACACTCTGCATCTAACAAATTCGTTTACAAGACAGTCTCTTTTACCAAACTGCTAAGTTACATAAACAGAAACAAACCAACACCGGTTGTCAAATGGTGAGGAGAGAACATTGACACAAAGAAACACATACACATGATGGGCTTCCACTCCATTTTCATCCACTAAATTCACTCACGACATTGGTCAACCCCAAGTTGAAGAACATACATGCCACATGTATGAACCCAAAACCAAGTAGTTGCAAAATGAGCTTCTCAAGCTTGGTACCACACAGCCATGAAATATATATTTCCGACACACACTGCTACTTAAAAAAACATGATGAGTAAGGAGTCTTTGAAATTAGAACAGTTCTGTAAGAAAACTGCTCTCACTAGTAAGATTCTCTAATTTCTTTCAAAATTATAGTAAACACAGAATGATGATGATGATGATAATAATAATAACAACAACAACAACAACACCACCAACTGATGTGGTTTTTCACTCCAAATTTTCAGAGTGGTAAAATAAATATTTTAAACAGTTGACAGCTGGTTGTTGTTAAAAGCCATTGAAATTAATAATGAAAGTAATATATGAGGAATTAAATAAAGTTAAAGAAATTTTATATAAACACTCATGTAAAAGTTCAAATTTATTGCTTGTTGTGAATGAAAATTATACACACACACACACACGCTTATTTATATATGTGCGTGTGGGTATATACATGTGTATATATACAGGCATGTGTGTGTGACTGTATGTGCGTATGTATTCTTTTATTCTTTTACTTATTTCAGTCTTCTGATTGCAGCCATACTGGAGCACCGCCTTGAAGGGTTATATTCAAACAAATTGACCCCAGTACTTATTCTATTGGTCTCTTGTGCTGAACTGTTAAGTTAGAGAGATGTAAACACACCAACACTTGTCCCACAGTGATGATGGTACAAACACAGACACAAACATACAAATATATATATATATATATATATATATATATATATATATGCTTATTCATTTTCTAAGCTTCCTAAATTCATGCTACGTTATATTCTAATCACCCAGAATTCATTGCTCTTTTAAAAAAATTACGATTTATGCATTGTTGTCTCTCAAATATTTAAAATCTACAATTAAGAGCCCTCTCTACTCGCTGGCGGTAACCCGCCCTCCCACCCCCTCCACCGGAAGTTCATTCGTCTGTCATTCCTCTGTCATCCCACCCCCTCCACCGGAAGTTTCATTCCTCTGTCATCCCACCCCCTCCACCGGAAGTTCATTCCTCTGCCATCCCACCCCCTCCACCGGAAGTTCATTCCTCTGTCATCCCGCCCCCTCCACCGGAAGTTCATTCCTCTGCCACCCCCCCTCCACCGGAAGTTCATTCCCCTGTCATCCCACCCCTCCACCGGAAGTTCATTCCTCTGTCATCCCACCCCCTCCACCGGAAGTTCATTCCTCTGTCATCGCACCCCCTCCACCGGAAGTTCATTCCTCTGCCATCCCACCCCCTCCACCGGAAGTTCATTTCTCTGTCATCCCGCCCCCTCCACCGGAAGTTCATTCCTCTGTCATCCCACCCCCTCCACCGGAAGTTCATTCCTCTGTCATCCCACCCCTCCACCGGAAGTTCATTCCTCTGTCATCCCACCCCTCCACCGGAAGTTCATTCCTCTGTCATCCCACCCCTCCACCGGAAGTTCATTCCTCTGTCATCCCACCCCCTCCACCGGAAGTTCATTCCTCTGTCATCCCACCCCCTCCACCGGAAGTTCATTCCTCTGTCATCCCGCCCCCTCCACCGGAAGTTCATCCCTTTGTCATCCTGTCAACCTCGGCTGTCTCCCGGAACCCATCTAGTGGCCTTGGCCATCCTCTCCCCTACCTTTGGGTAGCGCATTAAGGTTGAGAAATGTTTGCAGGTTGTAGGTAATGTTTTGCTTATGAATTCTTCCAATTGCAAGTTTTCTTTTCAGGTACACGACACTGCTTTTCCTCTTCCCAGGCTACAGGCCCACACCCCCAACACCCATACTGTTAGGATTGGCACTCTCAACGTCGGCACGCTGAAAGGTAGATCTGGTGAAATTGTTGAGATGCTTGAACGGAGATGCGTAGATATGTGCTGCATCCAGGAAGTAAGATGGAGAGGAGGTTCTGCAAGGTTCCTCACAGGCAAAGAACACAGGTACAAGATTCTCTGGGCAGGGAACACTGACGGGGTCGGGGGCGTAGGAATACTTCTAGCGGAGAAATGGGTGGATAAGGTAATCGAGGTCGTTAGAGTAAGTGACAGAGTACTTAAGATCAGACTAGTGCTTCATCATAGATTAGCTACTGTCATCTCAGCCTATGCACCTCAACCTGGGCTACCAGATGGTCTGAAAGACCAATTCTATGACACCCTCTTGCAAACTACCTCGTCGACGAGTGACAGGGACCTTCTCTTTGTGGCTGGAGACTTCAACGGTCATGTCGGACGTCGTGCTGGGGGCTTCCATGGCATACATGGAGGCTATGGCTTCGGTTCCCGCAACGAGGAGGGAACCAGACTGCTGGAGTTCTGTGATGCAACCAATCTTATAGTCTGCAATACCAACTTCAGGAAACCTGCCAGTCACCTAGTCACCTACCGCTCCGGCAGACACTCTAGCCAAATCGACTACATCCTCGCCAGAAATAGGGAAAGAGGGCGGCTTATAAATGCCAAAACCTACCCTGGCGAAGAATGTACCCCACAACATAGATTAGTAGTTAGCGACTTTGGGATCAAGGCAAAATGGGTGCCCAGAATTAGACAGGCTTGGAGAAGAAGGGTGTGGAAGCTTAAAGACCCTGCAAACGGACAGAGACTTAGAGACAAGTTACTTGAAGCATTTAACGAAATAGAAGGGGATATAGCATCATACAACGTGGAAGACAATTGGAGATTTCTGCGGGACAACCTGTTGAAAGCCACCGACCAGATTTGTGGGTGGTGTAAGGTCCCCTCCCAACCCAGAGTAACGTGGTGGTGGAACAAGGAGGTAGACAGGGCTATTAGACAAAAGAAACAAGCTTGGAAGGACTGGAAGAACGGTGGTAGCAGGGAATTGTACCAATGTGCCAGAAGGGAGGCTAGGCGACAGGTTTATTTAGCCAGAGGGGAAGCAGATAAGGAAAGATTTGCCAATGTTCTGCGCCGTGAGGACCAAAGACTCGAGGTATTTCGGGTTGCAAGACAGTGTAGGAGAGAGAATAGTGATGTTGTAGGAGAGAAATGTGTTCGCATGGATGATGGTACGCTTGCATTAAATGAGGATGCAAAGAAAGAGGTCTGGAGATGCCACTACGATAGATTGCTTAATAAAGAGAATGAATGGGAGAAAGAGAGCCTGCCTTATGTCGACCCAATAGAGGGACCAGCTATCCGAGTTGATAGTACCAGGGTAGATAAAGCAATTAAGAGTATGAAGACCGGGAAAGCCCCCGGCCCATCAGGAATCACTGCAGAGATGCTCAAAATATCTGGCAGTGTTGGCTATAGCCTAGTCACCCGTATTACGAACCAGGTGATACACGAAGGAGTCATACCCTATGACTGGTGTAGCAGCATCATAGTCAACTGCTACAAAGGTAAAGGGGACGCTTTAGATACAAATAATTACAGAGGCATCAAGCTGTTAGATCAGGTTATGAAAGTTACAGAGAGGGTCATAGCCCAACTAATTAGGGAGCGAATCAATTTAGATGAGATGCAGTTTGGGTTCGTGCCAGGTAAAAGCACTACTGATGCCTTATTTCTAGTGAGACAGTTGCAAGAGAAATACCTAGCCAAGGATAAACCTCTGTACCTGGCTTTCGTTGACATGGAGAAAGCCTTTGACAGGGTCCCCCGATCCCTTATCTGGTGGTCAATGAGGAAACTTGGGATAGAAGAATGGCTAGTGAGAGCTGTGCGAGCCATGTACAGAGATGCGGCCAGTAAGGTGAGGGTTGGAAATGAGTACAGCAATGAATTCCGGGTAGAGGTAGGGGTCCACCAAGGTTCCGTCCTCAGCCCCCTATTATTTACCATAGTCCTCCAGGCAATCACAGAGGAGTTCAAGACAGGTTGCCCCTGGGAGCTCCTCTATGCTGATGACCTTGCCCTAATTGCGGAGTCACTATCAGAACTAGAGGAGAAGTTTCAGGTGTGGAAGCAAGGTCTAGAATTGAAGGGCCTTAGAGTCAACCTAGCTAAAACCAAAATCCTAATAAGTAGGAAGGTAGATAAAACACAAACCCCTTCAGGTAGATGGCCCTGCTCAGTATGTAGAAAAGGAGTAGGTAGTAACTCTATAAGATGTACCCGGTGCAAGCTATGGACACATAAGAGGTGCAGCAACATCAAAGGCAGGTTAACTAGCAAGTTAGTTTTTGTTTGTGGCAGATGTTCAGGTGCAATAAAGACTGCAAACAAACAGGAAACAACTTCTATCTCATTCCAGGGTGAAAAACTAGAGGTAGTCGATAGCTTCCGCTATCTGGGCGACCAAGTTAGTAGTGGGGGTGGGTGCGCTGAAAGTGTAGCTGCTAGAATAAGAATAGCCTGGGCAAAGTTTAGAGAGCTCTTACCCCTGCTGGCGACAAAGGGACTCTCACTCAGAGTAAAAGGCAGACTGTATGACGCATGCGTACGAACAACCATGCTACATGGCAGTGAAACATGGGCTGTAACTGCTGAGGACATACGTAAGCTCGCAAGGAATGAAGCCAGTATGCTCCGTTGGATGTGTAATGTCAATGTGAATACCCGTCAGAGTGTAAGTATCTTGAGAGAAAAGCTGAACATTAGAAGCATCAGTTGTGGCGTGCAAGAGAGACGATTGCGCTGGTATGGACATGTGGTGAGAATGGAGGAGGATAGCTGCGTGAAAAAGTGCCACACCCTAACAGTTGAGGGAACCCGTGGAAGAGGTAGGCCCAGGAAGACCTGGGCTGAGGTGGTGAGGCAAGACCTTCGTACATTGGGCCTCACCGAGGCGATGACTACGGACCGAGACCTTTGGAAATGGGCTGTGCGTGAGAAGACCCGGCAAGCCAAGTAAGATCGTTGCCAGTGCCCCTGGACTGGTTCTTGTGCGGGTGGCACATGAGATGCACCATTTTGAGCGTGGCCGTTGCCAGTACCGCCTGACTGGCTCCTGTAGGATTTTCGAGCGAGATCGTTGCCAGTGCCCCTGGACTGGCTTGTGCGGGTGGCACATAAAAGACACCATTTCGAGCGTGGCCGTTTTCGTGCGGGTGACACGTAAAAGCACCCACTACACTCTCTGAGTGGTTGGCGTTAGGAAGGGCATCCAGCTGTAGAAACTCTGCCAAATCAGACTGGAGCCTGGTGTTGCCATCCGGTTTCACCAGTCCTCAGTCAAATCGTCCAACCCATGCTAGCATGGAAAGCGGACGTTAAACGATGATGATGATGATGATGATATATATATATATATATATATATGTATATACATATATATGATGGGCTTCTTTTGATTTCTGCCTACCAAATCCACTCACACGGCTTTAGTTGGCCCAAAGCTATAGTAGAAGACACTTGTCCAAGGTGCCATGCAGTGGGACAGAACCTGGAACCATGTGGCTGGGAAGCAAACATCTTACCACACAGCCACACCGATGTACATAAAATCTTCTGCCCCTCAAACTCCTTACTTCATTCCTTACATACCTTTATACCTATTTGATAGTAATACTGTTTTTGTGTGTGTGTGAGTGTGTGTGTGTGTGTGTAAATATATATATAGTTTCCTCCCAGCTCTCTCCTGCTCCTACCCACACTGTCGCACCTACCCCTACCTCTCTAACACCACCAGACTGATAAGAGCCAATGACTATGATATATGAAAAGGATATACAAATGCACACAGAAACATACACACACATACGAACTTACTCAAACCTGGTACTTGTTCTATCATTCACTTTTGCCAAACCCCTATGTTATGGTGATATAAACAAAGAAACCCTGGTGGTAAGGGACAAATAAAAATGCAAACCAAGACACACACACATGGAATAAGCCTATCATGTATATATATATGGATATGTATATATATATGGATATGTATATATATATGGATATGTATATATATATATATATATATATATATATATATATATATATATATATATATATATATATATATATATATATATATATATATATATATATATTGGGTCATCCCATAAATAATGAGGTCTTTTACACTTCCTTTATTTTTCAAAGTTAAGATAAAGTTCTTTTTAATCTAAAATATACTCTCTTTCATTTTCTACAATGCTCTTCAATCTATCTGGTAGACTTGCAAGGACCCTCTTCCAAAATTCACTTGTCTGTGACGAAAAATACTCCTCCAGTACTGTCATATTTTTTCCATCCAAATGATTTTGAAGACTGTGGAATAAATGATAGTCAGATGGGGCAATGACCAGCGAATATGATGGGTGAAGCATCGTTTCCCATTCAAACTGCTCCAGCCTTTGGAATGTCATCCTCGCTGTATGTGGCCGAGCATTATCCTGATGGAAGAACACTTTTCATCTTGAAACCAAAGATGGTCGATTTTCTACTAGCACTGACTTAAGCCACTCAGGCTGCTCACAGTAGATCTCCTTTGTTATCATTTGGTTTGGGTTTAAAAGTTCAAAGTGGACTAAACCTTTCATACCCACCAAACAGATAAAAATACCATACGTGAGTGAAGAACCCCTTTAGCCTGGGGTGCCAGTGTTTCTCCTTTCCCTACCCGCTGTCTTCAGTGCTTTTTTGTCACCAGTGTCTATTCGGTCCAGAAGAGGTTCATTCGTGAGACGCAACAACAAAGAAGAGCACACATTCACTCTCTGCATGTGATTAGACTTGGAGAGTTTGTGAGGAACCTATTGACTCAATTTGCTGACTTTTCTGGTCAGTTGTGCTGCATCCAGATCAGAAGCCACACATTACTCAACAGGGTACATAGCTCAGAGATAAGGAAGTCTCTCCAGATCAATCCACTACTTCTTTGAATTGAGAAGTTCTAGTACTATGGATATGTGATTAGAATGGAAAGAATCACAAAACAGATTATTCAAGCAAAGCTAATTGAACAAGGATTCACAGTCTCAGTAGGCACACTTGGTAATCCAGCCAGAAAAACTGATGATGGTTATTTCTTATAAGATTCTATTAGGAGGTACCTGAGGGCTCTACCCCCATGACACTACCAGGTAAAGAAGATGGATGGATGGGTGTATATGTTTTGGGTTGATAAAAAAAAGGGACCAATCTAGGTCAACAGATTGGCAGAACTGTGAGAAATTTAGACTGAATGCCTTGTGGTATTTGTTCCATTGCTTTGAGGTCTCAGTTAAATTCTGATTAGTTACCTAAAGTGCACCTTTGCTAATCAGCATTAATATACCATATTGAATTTTTTTCATGCAAGATGGTAATATAGTCTAAAATGAGGAGATGTCCTCTTGGGGTTAAAAAATCACAGTAGAGTCTGCTTGAACGGACAGCCATGTTAAAGTGGCTATGAATATTACTTGTCAGTACGACTATACTGATCTCTTAGAGAGATTTTAGAACTAGCAGTTTTGCTTGTAAATATATCCTTATGCACCTATCATGATGTAGAATAACATTCTCAAAACAAGTGTTTCATTCGACTTTGATACTGGTGTAAACAACATTTCTGATGTAATAGTGAAATATCATTTAGCTCTCATGTTTCCAGGAGACAAGAGCACTCAATTGTATCAAGCTATCTTCATTTATTTCAATTTCTTAAAAACTATACTCCTCATTGGTTTAAGTGGACATTTGTAATATGAATTATGTTGAATATAAAAGTACTGTCAATATATTTAAATGAATGAATAAAAAAAAACAACAACCTTTCAATACACGAGACAGCCATCAAATAATTTTGATATATTAGATAATACATATCATTAGCAGCAGTTGCCCTAAATATAAAAGAATGCATTGTTTATCCTGAAGTCAAAACTAAATCAAATAAACCTATAATCAAAGGTATTCCAGCTGCAACTATCCAACCTCATCTAACATTTTACCAAATATAGTATATCAATGCATTCTTTTATTTATAAGATAGTACGGTGTGATTTTAGACAGATTTGGCTGCTATTTCTACCAGGTTGAGCTACCATGGAGAAGTTCTTTCATTGGTTCACCAACAGAGTATTATTGCCATATGATGTATGATATTGCAGCAAAACCCACATATAATGGAAGGATATCACTGACGTAAGTCCAAAAGTACAATAGACACATTTAAAACAATAAAAATAAACATTGGTGGAACAGTTTAATAAAAACATTCACTTGGTGCAAAGACAACAAAGAGTGAAGATTCTAAGGGACCAAAAGCAAATATGATGGACTGTGTTTTGGAGATCAGATGTCCAGCAGATGTGGCTATCTTGTTGATTGCTGCTGAGAGCAAAATGATATATATATATACAGCAAGCTAATAGAGAACCTGGTGATTATAGGATCTCATTGATATCTAAGTCAATAGTGAAAGGCTATGTAAGAAAATATTTACATAGTAACTCAGAAAGGCTGGGTTATTTTGAGGGAAAAAACAGAAAAAGACTGATTCACATCCTGAAGACCCATCAGTGAAGGGTCAACTGAAGTATTTCAAACATTCTTTATATCAACACCTCACCCTCAAACAAGACACAATTATCCAAATGTGTGTGGATTCACAAATACACATACATTAATATAGATGTTTGGCTGAATCTAAACATGGACAAAAACTGTTGTATGTTTATTGATGATTGCCAATTACACATTTTTCTGAACAAAGGCACAGACATAGCTGAGTGGTAATAAGTTTCCTTCCCAACCATATAAACCATATGGTTAAAGTTTCAGTTCCACTGCATGGTACACTGGGCAAGTGTCTTCTGCTATAACCTTAGGCTGACCAAAGCCGTGTGAGAGAATTTGGTAGACAGAAACTGAAAGAAGCCTGTGATGTGTATATGTGTGTGCACATGTGTCTTGTCAACCACCACCACTTGGCAACCAGTGTTGGTGTCTATGTCCCCATAACTTTGTGGTTTGGCAAAAGAGAATGATAGAATAAGTATACCAGGTTTAAACAAATAAGTACTGGGATTGATTTGTTTGACTAAAATTCTTCGAGGCAGTGCCGCAGCACAGCCACAGTCTAATGGCTGAAACAAGTCAAAGATAAAAGGTAACAGCTGGCTGACAAAACTTTGAAGTTAAAGACTCTGTATTTCTGTTCTAATAAATTATTTACTCTCTGCATATTTGTGGTTTTATAAGATTCATAAAGAATCTAGGCATATCAACTTATAGGAACACCACTGATTCGCTAAACAGAATCAACATAGAGCAGACAGTAAAACTGTCACTCTGTCAGTTATGAAGATCTGATGAATTGAATTATGAAGATCAGTTGATCTGATGAATGAAACAGCTGCTTGTTAAATTAATGTGCAAGTGGCTGAGCACTCCACAGACACATGTACCCTTAACATAGTTCTCAAGGAGATTCAGCGTGACAAGACTAGCCCTTTGGAATAGAGGTACAGCTCATTTTTACCAAGTGAGTTAATTGGAGCAATGTGAAATAAAGTGTCTTGTTCATGACTGCAATGTACTCCTAGGAGTCAAACTCATGATCTTATGATTGTGAGCTGAATACTCTAACCACTAAACCATGTGCCTTCACAGTGACATAATCCATTCTCTTTACAATGAATGCTCCTAATCTGTGCTTATAAGGTCGTCTAATATTATTTAAATTAAAAATCTTAGAGTTTAATTAATTTTTTTTGATCAGTCTACATCTATCTTTGGCAGAGAACTAGTTTTATGGGACAAAAAGTAAAACTGAAAATTTTTTTCTCCAATAAATCATCAGCTTCTAAAAACCATTATCTGTTTCTCACGAAAGTTCTCTGTAGAATATCACAATCACTTTCTATAGAATTTGGTATGAGAAATGGATAAATGCAAATGTCTTTCAATTACTTGATGTATTACTTATGTCTTTACTTGATATATTACTTATGTCTTTACTTATTTCCAATATAAGTGTGTGTGCATAAACACTCAGACACACAACACACATTCACTCTCTCTCATACACACACACACACGCAAACACTCTCTCACATATACACACTCAGATATATACACTCACACACATACACTCTCCCCACCCTCTCTCTCTATATATAATATTTTGTACACACACACATATATATATGTGGTAATAGCAATAATAATTCTTGGATGGAATTTATAAATATCTTAAAATTCCATCCAAGGATTATTACTGTTATTACTACATTTGTCCTACATTATATCGGCATAGCTCGGTGCAACCCCAAAAATCTGGTATCGCCAGTTGGCACCAATTAGGCTGGAGAATAAGAGCTTTTATATGCATATTCAAAATGTTTCCTGTAAACAAACTTGAAGGATATATACATATATATATATATATATATATATATATATATGTATAAAAAATGGAGGTGGAAATAACACAGAAATAAGTCTAAGACATTTTAATTTAGAAAGAATTTAATAAAAGAATTTAAAAATTATATAAAGAAAATATTACCAGTTTCAATGATAAATCTCATCTTATCAAATATTAGTAAAAAATTTATAAAAATTTGAAGTGAAAACAGTTCATCTTCTGTCTGGGGGTCAAAAACATTTGGTAAGATGAGATTCATCATTGAAACTGGTAATGTTTTCTTTGTATAATTTTAAAATCATTTTATTAAATTCTTTCTAAATTGAAATGTCTTGTGCTATTTCCACCTCCGTCTTTTATATACAAAAATTTGATTTGTATCGATCTCTAATCTTTTTTTGAACTATGTATATATATATATATATATATATATATATATATCTATATATATTTCAAGCGTCTATATTAAATAACTCCATAGGTAATGATTAAATAGCTGTTTGTAAAATAGCAGAAAAAAACGACAGTGAAGGTATGTAGACTCTTCAAGAATCGATCCTTTTAGTTATATTAATAATAATAAAGGAGTTACGACGCAAAAATGTATATATTCAAATGAACATATTTATCTTCTTTACTATATATTTCAGTATAAAGAATTCATTAAGAGACTTAACAAATCAAAACTTCTCTACACATCTTCAGGAATAAATATAACACCAGAAAAACCACATACATAAATCTGAAATAGAACTGCACTCTAAGTTATAGAGCAGTAGAGTATATAGGTAAAAATAGATATAGCCGGTCTATGGGGTTATCCTGAGTTTCATGTTCATAAAGCATTTAGCCCTACAACATTTCTTCAGAGTCTAAAACCCGTTAGCCTCTGGGTTTTAGGGTCTGAAGAAATGTTGTAAAGCTAAATATATATACGCAAGTGTATCTGCATGTCTTTATGTGTGTGATATGCAAGGATACTATTGAAACTCAAAGTAGCACAAATGTGTAATCTGAAAACTATAATAAATAATTGCACCCCACTTCTACACTGAGTACATTTTCCTCCTGTGTAAATGTATGTGTGTACATATGTATGTATGTGTGCATATATATATATATATATTCCTTATTCTTTTACTGTTTTCAGTCAGAGGGTGAGGCCATGCTGGAGCACTGCTTTCAGTGTTTTGGGGTCTCCTTTCAGAACTGTTTTTGATGAAGAAGCAAGTTGGACGAAGCTGCTCTTCCTTGTGCCTCCTGTTGTGATGTGACTCACCTGGGATTTCAGATGGAAATATGTGTGTGTATGTATGTGAGAGAGAGAGAGAGAGACGTGTGTGTGGCAGAAGTCTTAGCACACTGGAGAAAATGATTAGTGGCATATCTTCCAGCTTCATGTTCTGAGTTCAAATTTAACCAAGGTCAATTTTGCCTTTCATTATTTTGTGGTTTGTGAAATAAATACTATGTGAGCACTAGGGCAAAGTAATTGACAGACTCCCCTCCACAAAATTTCCAGCCTTCTGCCTAAAGTCTCTGAAAGGTGATATATATATATATATATGTGTGTGTGTGTGTGTGTGTGTAATTATGTGGTAAGGCTTCAACAAATAGATGAGCACTCAGTCAGCTAAGAGAGCAAAGATAACTTTATAATAAAAATCACAAGTTTCGTTAAAAACAGCTACCCAGGGTTTCCTGGTCAAAGTAATGATTTGCCATTTTACAAGCTGAGAACAAGAGCATTTGTTAGTTGTTTTTCAAGTAGATATCTGCTCAAAAGGTTTTGGGTTTTTACTATAACATTATATATATATGTGTGTATATATATATATATATATATATATATATATATATATATATATATATATAACTAATTTAGAGATGAACCACCACTCTACAACTCAGAACCCGTCCAAATCCATGCTGTGAGGCATATACCATCTTAATATATCTAAGATTTTAATCTAAAAATTTAAATTAAATAATATATTACATAAATAAATCATAGAAATATTAATTAAAAAAAATGTATAAGTCAAATTTATAAATTAGATAGTAAAAATTAATACGATAATAATATACAGTATGGAAGTATAAATGTAAAAAGTTAGTGCTAGTACATAGACTACGTGCTTTTCATGGCTGAAATAGGACTATATAAAATCGTAAGCAAATTCTATCTGAGTTCATTAGAACGGGGAAATGATTTTACTCCCAAAATCAGTCACTCGTCCCTAAGAAAATACCTAAAAATCATTCAAGGAGTAAACATAAACATGAGAAATAAAAATATATATAGAGATAAAATCTGTAAACTAATCCCTACATTAACGGTATTAATATAATTATTAAGAGTTACAATCTAAAAATATTGAAAAAGAGTATTATAGTAAACAAGGTTAAAACATTATGGAATAAGTAGATAATAGTAAAAACATGTGTCAGTGTATAAAGTTACTAAAAGATGGATGTCAATATTGTTTGTAAAATTAAAATAAGAAAACTTATCTGCCGGCGGGTTACCGTAGATTAAAATAAAAATGGCTGTGCTATAGAATTTATACTAAAAGGTCACGTGATAAATAAAAAGGTTCTTGATGATTAAAAATACTAAAATACTTAAACTAGCAAATTAACGCAGAATAATAACTATACACATACGAAAATTCTATATTACGTACATAATGCTATGAAAATTAATACTGAAAAGTCACGTGATAAATATGGCGTCCATTACCAGAGGTAAATACGTATTATAATTACTAAAATAATAACGAAAATATCGAAAAAGAAAATCTACCTAAAATAAAACGTTTATTGAAGATTAATAATACTAGGATCTTTCTGATTTGACGGGCAACACTTTTCATTAATGTTTTATGTAGTGTTTTTGGTACTGAAACACTTTCAAACTTCGTATACTTGTTATAGAACAGGTAAAAATTTTTGTATTCGAAGTTATTTCATGTAAAAAATTGTCGTATTTCGGTAATTTCAACCAATCACTGACGTCTATTGAGGTGAAAACAATTACTGCCGTGGAATGTAAACAACGGTGTCATGGGATCTTTTCCCTTGAATAAAATTAGTGCCGTTGTTTGTCAACAACAACTATCAGCGGTATATATTTCGTTTGTCACTGTTATTTATGACATCGTTCGTGCGTTTGTACTGGTTTTAGCTTTAAAGTTTTAGGGTTAGGGTTCGGGTTTTAGGGTTAGTTTTAGGATTGCGGTTATTTTTGCCATAACCTCACTCATAACCTTAACCCTAACCCTAAAACTCATAACCATAACTCTAACCCCAACCCTAAAACCTTACTAGGGAATAATGATATAATTAAACAGGGAATAACACTCTTGACACCAGCAAAAATTATTGTTTATAAAAAGAGCAGTAACTGTATTCAGCTGAATAGACGTCAGTGATTGGTTGAAATTACAGAAATACGACAAGTTTAACATGAAATAACTTGCAATATATAATTTTTTGTTAAGAAAGCTAGGAGAAAAAGATGTTTTATATGACACATTCTACCAGTATCCCAAGTTTGAAAGTGTTTCGTTAAGAAAACAAGTGTTGCCCGTCAAGTCAGAAAGATCCTAATACTAAAATACTTAAAACTCTCAGATTTACGCAGAATAATAACTATATATAACTTAAGTTATATATTACTTAAATAATGTTATGAAACATTCTAAAAGACTGCTCATATTATCGTTGAATACTTAAAGTAAAGGTAGTTATATGTTCCAATTTTGTATAATATTGTGATGATTAAAGTGTATTCTAAAGCTAATTTGATGTATTTTACGCTACTGATCATAACTATAAGTTGGTACCCAATCCTAGGTTTAAATAAATAAATTAGTTATCTAAATTTATTATATAAGTAATTTAAATTATATCTGCATTTAATATTACGTTCATCGTGGGAATTAATCAATTTTTTTTATTAGCTAATAATATCTCTTTAAATTCGTTAGTACATAATAAGCAGAATTTATTCCCTATCCTATATGATTTAGCCTTGCAAACTATTTCCCATTTTAATTCGTATTCTATTCTTTTTGATTTAAATGTATTTACTAAGGCTCGTAGAGTTAATTAAATTTCTGTTCTTAAAAGAATTCATATGTTGGGCCACTCGGGATTTAATTTGATTGGAAGTCGATCCAATGTAAGTAGTATTTATGTTAACATTATTACTACAGTTATTATCCTTCAAAATCACTATACATTTATATACTATGTCTCAACGTTACATCTATTATTAAATTTACATTTAGTCTTATCTCTACAATTACAATCAATTATATTTTGGACTCCAATGAAGGTATTACTTAATTTATTATTGTAAAATTTATCTAATTTAAATTTATTAAAGGATGCAATGATATTGCAAACATTATTAGTGGTAGAGTAACCAACTCCAAAATGATTGGTAGAAAATGTGTCCTTATATTTCTTGTTGTCTTTAATAAATATCTTAATTATATTTAAAATCCCTTTAATAATGTTAACTTTCACCTGTATCCCATAGGGAATTATTAGCCATATTTTATTCTTTTTCTTATTATTACTATGAGGTTTTTTTGTTCATATTACTACCTATCTCTGGCTTTAGGTGATTCTGAATACTGTGTTTATTATAATAGGTGTATTCATCATTTAAGTTATCTTTTAAATTATAATTATATTTAGAATTGTTGAATAATTTAATATTATGATTATATCCCGCCTTATGAAGCGCTTCATTATAATATGGTGCATGTTTATTGAATATCTCATAGTTGGAAGAAAGTACTGAAATTCTTTTCCCTATATTATTTACTAATGCTTTTTTAGCGTTAATATATTTCAGGTTTTCGTTAATTTTATGGTAAGGTTGGGTTATACCTGTTATTAAGTTGAAATTTACATCTAAGTAGTTGACATTACTATATTCGTTATAAATTATAATCCTAAGCCCGTTTCTTTTAAAGAAACTATATATTTTCTTCTTATATATTTCTAAAGTTCTATTCGTGCTATTTTTCGTGTGCGTTAGTGTGTATCTTATTTATAGTTCTATTTAAATGTTGGTTTGTATTCAGATCTTTGAGTTTTTGCTCTACTTCTGGTCATTTGTCTGCATTCAGCCACAAAAATTCAATCTGCACATATTTATGCATAGTCTTTCTGCTGTTTCATCTTTCTTTCCCTCTCTCCTCTGCCATCTCTCATATAATTTTACATTGTGCATCTATCCACGTGTTTATGTATATGGTGAGAATTTACCAAAAAAAAAAATGAAGATGGGTGTGTAAAAAAACAAACAGATGTATTAGTTTAATGCTCAGGAAGTGAGAACGTCTTTTACGTTTTGAGCCTATGTTCTTTGATAGAGAAGAACACAGAAATAAACAGGGAGAGAAAATAGAAAAAGGTTTAGAGGCTAGCGATGTGTATTTCTGTATTTACATTTGTGTGTGTGTGTGTGTGTGTGTGTTCGCATATAGGTATTCATATTCTTTTCTTCGTGTTTTGTTTACTTGTTTCAGTCATTTGACTGCGGCTGTGCTGGAGCACCGCTTTGAAGGGTTTTAATTGAACAATTTGACCCTAGGACTTTTTTCTTTAAAGCCTATTCTACTAGTCTCTTTTGCTGAACTGCTAAGCTATGGGGATATAAACACACCAACACCAGTTGTCAAGTGGTGATGTGGGGGACAAACACAGACACACAGATATATACATACACCCATATATATTATATGTATATCATCATCATCGTTTAACGTTCGCTTTCCATGCTAGCATGAGTTGGACGATTTGACTGAGGACTGGCAAGCCAGAAGGCTGCACCAGGATCCAATCTGATCTGGCAGAGTTTCTACAGCTGGATGCCCTACCTAACGCCAACCACTCCGAGAGTGTAGTGGGTGCTCTTACGTGCCACCGGCACGAGGGCCAGTCACATGGTACTGACAACGGCCACGCTCAGAGGTGTTTTTTATGTGCCACCTGCACGGGAGCCAGTCCAGTGGCACTGGCAACGACCTCACTCGAATGATTTTCTAACGTGCCACCAGCACAAGTGCTAGAAGGCAACGCTGGTAACGATTACGCTCAAATGGTGCTATTTATGGGCCACTAGCACGGAAACCAGACAGCTGCTATATATATATATATATATATATATATATATATATATCCTATGCAAAGAAATAAACTCTTCTTATAGGGATGTAAAACATCCAATTTTGACTGGTTAATTGTTCAATACCCAATATATAATATTTAGTATAAAAATTTCTCCAATATGAATGGGTATATATACGCAATATACAATAATAAAAGGAAAATGGAGAGTTCCAATTGCCATATGTTAATTTCTTAACATAATATTATATCATTATTACAATAATATAAAAATATAAAAATAAATATAAATACAATTGCTATAACTGTTTCGATTCAAACTTAAAAACCAACAATAAATTTATAAAATTCATATTATGGAAATATTTTGGGGTAAGAATCTCATAGTATAATTTATAAAATTAATCATAATAATATTTAGTGTCAGTGTGGTTGAGATAAGGGATATTTTTCTTAGAAAATTATTTTGTGTATGTTGTAATTTTCTTAATATTATAGAACTGAAAATCAATATTTACTGTTTTACATTAGATTAATAACAAATTATTTCTGCTTTTAAATACTAACACACAGAAATATACTTAAATTAATATTCTTAAACATTCACACACATATTTTATAACTGTTATATTAGTTTTTATTGTATTTTATTTTATTTATTATTTTTAAAAATTAAATTATTGACGCTCACACTTACAAACATAAACATATATTGATTCAGTCTCTTTTGCGATTTCAAACTTCTCATATGTGATTTTCGTCCGTTAGCCTGATGAGATTCTTACCCCAAAATATTTCCATAATATGAATTTTATAAATTTGCTGTAGATTTTTGGGTTTGAATCAAAACGATTGTAGGGATTGTACTTATATTTATTTTCATATTTTTATATTATTGTAATAATAATATAATATTATGTTAATAAATTAACATTTGTCAATTTGAACTATTTTCCTTTTATTATTGTATATATATATATATATATATAGATATACAAAAGTTAAGGAATAGAGTAGATAAGATCTGGGCTACATATGTTTCATAGTGAGTGGAACCCGCTGAAGTGGTAAATATCCAAACGAGGTGTATACCATAGATTACACTTCAGGCCAAGGATATCTTGATTAAATGAAAGTTTACATTGTTGCAAAGAGGTACATGTTAACATGGAATATTCAATTAGAATGTGTAGAGAGCACAGTAAGAGTTGAGAATATAAATAGAGAGAGAAATTAGGATTAAAAGAAGGAAAAAAGAAAAAGACATTGGGGAGTGAGAAGAATGAGGAATTTAAGCAAGGTCACTTGACCAGTCGTATTCAATAGGGCTACTTCCACTGAAATAGCCCTATCTGGCATGGTTTCTATGACTGGATGCCCTTCCTAATGCCAACCACTCTGAGAGTGTAATGGGTGCTTTTACGTGCCACCTGCATGGGTGTCAGCTGCATGACACCAGTATCTGCCATAACTACAAGTTCGTTTGATGGGTCTTATGAAGCATAACATATTGCCAAAGTCTTGGCCATTTGTCATAGCCTCTGTGTGACCCAACGCTTGAAAGGTGAAAGGTGATTTTTACATGAAGTCAGCATGAGTGAGTACATATACACACATGTGTTTGAGTGTGTGTGCATATATATATATATATATATATATATACACACACACACACATATATACATAGATACACACACACACACACACACATATATGATGGGCTTCATTCAGTTTTTGTCTACCAAATCCACTCATAAGGCTTTGGTCTGCCTGAGGTTGTAGTAGAAGACACTTGCTCAATGTGCCATGCAGTGGGACTGAACCTGGAACCATGTGGTTAGAAAGCAAACCTCTTACCACATAGCCACACCTGTGTTTGTCTACAAAGCCAACTAGAAAGTGCAATGTACTTACTTTGATCATATTAGACCCAAACCAGCTCAGTTAATGAGTCAACTATATCCTAACCCACAAAATTTGTGACTTGTGACTTTGTGATTCTATTACAAATCATTACCATTATTATTACTATTGCAGCTGTAGTTGAAAAGAAATGAAGTAGCAGAAATGGTGTCTTACACAGTACTTAGAATGATACACAGTTGTGTCCTACTTTCTGACTTCCAATATTGATGGAGGTCTACATAGCTTTTCCTCTCCCTGAATGCAATTGGTTACATAGCTCTCAAGGGAACCCCTATGTAGTTACTCAATCTGCTAGAAATAGCAGGCAAATTCTTTTCCCATCAGATGAATAAGAGGAAAACCTAAATGTACTAGGTTATAAAAGAAGATGGGACTGTCATGGCTGAAATGGCTTTTACCATATGTCTGACTTGGGCAGTGGTCGCTAAACAACTTGTTATATGGCTGTGTACCATTCTAAGATATTATAGACGTTGTTGTTTAGATCCAGGTAAGCTCACATTGATCAACACCTTGTCAAACTTGACAGGTGAGAACTGTACAGAAGTCCATCATGTGTATATGGTCAATTAGTAGATTCATTAGCACTTCAGAAGGAATGCTTTGTGGTATTCATTCCAACTTACTATGTTTTGAGTTCAAATCCTGCTGAGGTCAACTTTGTCTTTCATCCTTCTAGAGTCAATAAATAAAGTACCAGTCATTTACTAAGGTAGATACCCACTCCCATTCTCTCTCACATCCTCTCTGGATAAAAGTAGTGTTCAAACCTTGGGAGGGATTAGATCCACTAAGTCAGTGCTTCTCAAACTATCTTATGTGGCATACCGGCAGTTTTTTTCTTTTCCAATGTGCCAGGGACTGGTAATATTTCTTAGTAATATTAGTTTATATTGGAAACAATATATATAATGAATATAATAAAAGTTGACAATTTTTTTTATCGTTTATTATTTATTTTGTAAACAAATAATACAGTATTGCATGAGCATTTTATAATGTCTCTTTTCTGGAAACTCGCGGTGTACTGGCAGCTGATGGCTCACGGACCGGTGCTGGTCCGCGGACCTCCACTTTGAGTAGCACTGCACTAAGTCATATGTATATAATGGTGCAAGCATGGCTGCATTATTAGGAAATTTACTTCCCGACTGCATGGTTTCAGGTTCAGTCCCACTTTGTGGCACACTGGGCAAGTGTTTTCTACTATAGCCTTGGGCTGACTAAAGCTTTAGTGTATGTGATGGACAGAAACTCAATAAAGCCCATCATGTGCACACGTGTGTGTGTGTGTGTGTGTGTTTGAGTTGCCTTGTCTTGACATTGCATGACAGTCACACATAAGTGTCACTGTTATACATGCAGTGTCAGTCATTTTCAATATTCTATGAAAACATGTCTGTCCATGCAGAAATATTAACTTGCTTGAAAACAGGTGTGGGTTGGTGACAGGAAGGACATCTTGCTATAAAAATTCTGCCTCAATAAGCTCTATCTGAATGATGCAAGTATGGAAAAGTAGATGCCAAAACGACAATAATCCATTATCATCGTCATCATCATTTAACGTCCATTTTCCATGCTGGCAAACCAGAGAGCTATCCATGCTCAAATTGTCTGTTTTGGTATAGTTTCTATAGCTGGATGCCCTTCCTAGTGCCAACCATTTTACTGAGTGTACAGGATGATTATATATATACATATATATATATATATATATATATATATATATATATATATATATATATATATATATATATATATATATAATTGTGTAAATGTGTATGTGTGTGTCTATATAAAGATTTAGCCATCATTAGTAATGGAAGCAGTCATCATCATCAACATTTAACATCCATTTTCCATGCTGCCATGGGTTGGACAACTTGACAGGAACTGGTAAGGCCAGAGGCCACACCAGTTCCTCAGTCTGTTTTGGCTTGGTTTCTACAGCTGGATGCTTTTCCTATGCCAACTACTTTACAGAGTGTACTGGGTGCTTTTTATGTGGTACCATCACCAGTGCTATTTATGTAACACCATCACCAGTGCATTTTACATGGCACTAGCACTCATAAAAATAGTTTTTACATGGCACCTTAGTTTTAGGATCTCAATTCTGTTGTGGTGGGTATTAGTCAAAGTTTAGCAATCTGTATACGTACTTGAGTATACAAGTGCGTCTATGTTGACAACCTAAACAGTGGTATTCACCTGTAGAGAGTATCTCTTACAGACATATACAGCAATGATATAACCAATGTTGGATGACCTTTGCCTGCCTCTGATATTTTTCCGTGTTTTTAACACTATATATCTGTAAGAGATACTCTCTCAAAATGAATACTGCAGTTTAAAAGGCTTTCAACATAGGCACATTTTAAAAATGCATGCAGATCACTAAACAAAAATTTATATTTTATATCTATATGTATACCTACTTCTTTGTATATTATACTATACATGATAATAACTAAAAAGGAGTGGCTGCAAGATATTTCTTATGCAAATTGGAAAAGCATAGGGCATATGTAATTTTTCCCGCACCAAATGTAATACATGAAGGTAGACAACAACAATTGAGTAACAAAAGGCATTTTTTAAATTCTAGAACAAAAACTACTCCTGCACTGGATGCAACAACAACATATGTAACTTGATTCACACAAAATACACAAGATCACCAAAAATATTGAAACCAGGGTGGCCATCTTCATGCACTGCAGAAAGAGAGAGAGAGAGAGAGAGAGAGAGAGAGAGAGAGAGAGAGAGAGAGAGAGAGAAAAGGCTTGTAGCTGTTAACTCTTTTGGCAATAAAGGCCTTCTCCCTCAGAGTAATGGGCAGACTGTATGAAGCATGTGTTCATACTATGATGCTGCATGGAAGAGACATTAATGTAGAAGCGTTGTGATGGCTAGAAAGAAACAAAGCAAGTATACGGAGAAGTATGTGTAATGTCAATGTCTATGGATGTAAGAGCACAAATGAGCTGAGAGGAAAACAAGGTATCAGGAGAGCCAGATGGAGTGTCTTAAGAGGGAAGAATGTGATAATAAGGGCAGGTGATTCATAGAGGAGGATAGCTTCATAATGAAGTGGTGCATACTCCAAGTTAGTGAAATCTGTGGAAGAGAAAGAGCTAGGGAGACTTGAGATAACGTGAGGAAAGGTGGCCTGAAGATGTTGCCTCTTATACAGGAAGTAATAAAAAAACTACTGGCTGGTGATATGCAGTTCAACCCTTGCCAGCATGAAACAAGGGTGCTAATGATGATGATCCTACTCACCCCTCCACACATACATGCATACACATACACATGGTCATTTCATCATGTTAAACCATTAATCCCTACACATTTTTTTCATTCTCTCTCCAATTATTCTATTCTCAGCCATTTCTGACGAAGAGTATATGCTTGAATTGTCGGTCAAAGACTTTTCCATTCTTCCTGAGCATCGAACAAATACACCTGTTCATTGTTCCCTCACCTGCCTTTGTCTTTTGTTTTCTGTAAATTTGATGTGATATAATATGCATTGGTGCAGGCACGGCTGTGTGGTAAGAATTTTGCTTCCTAACCACATAGCTCTGAGTTCAATCCGACTGTGTGGCACCTGAGGTAAGAGTCTTCTGCTTTAACCCTGGGTCAATCAAAGCTTTATGAGAGGATTTGGTAGACAGAAACTGAAAG
>NC_142929.1:35758166-35813166 GCF_046866305.1 Octopus bimaculoides | reverse complement strand
CGTTAAATGATGATAATGATGATGATGATGATGAATTTTGTCATGTATACATATTTGTCCATTTATCTTATGTTTATTTTTTTTCCTTGCTAGCATGGGTTAGATTAATATATTATTGAGGTATTGCTTTACAACCAGATGCCTTTTTTGTCACTAATCCTTGCCTGTATTCTAAATAAGGGATCTCTTATTTCACTTGTCTGAGAAAGCATGAAATGTGCAGCCAATTTGTTGATGGGAGAAGTGACAACAGCACTGTTCATAGCTTGTAACTTTTGTACACTGAAGAGTAAACAAATTCATGCATATAGATGCATGTGCACAAACACACACATATATATGTATGTGAGTGCGTATGTGTTCTTTTATTTTTTTGTTTCAGTCATCTGACTGTGGCCATGCTGGAGCACCACCTTGAAGCGTTTTAGTCAAACAAATTGACCCCAGGTCTAATTTCTTTTAAAGCCTAGTACTTATTCTATTGGTCTCTTTTGTTGAACTGCTAAGTTATGGGGACATAAACACACCAACACTGGTAGTCAAGCAGTGATGAGGGGAACAAACAAAGACACACACACACACACATATATATATATATATATATATATATATATATATATATATATATATATATATATATATATATATATATATATACACATATATATACACGACGGGCTTCTTTCAGTTTCCGTCTACCACATCCACTCATAAGGCTTTGGTTGGCCCAAGGCTATAGCAGAAGACACTTTTGATCTGGAAGCAAGCGTCTTACCATGCAGCCATGGGTTGGCCAAAAGTCACCAGACAGTAAATCAAAACCACTTCAATTCCAAGATTAAAACAAAAAATTATTTTATATGAGATTTTGCTAATAAATAGACAAATGCTGAAAGAAAAAAAAACCCATGATTTTTAACTTACAGCATTCAATCATCAAACATTCGTAATTGGAATGAATAAATAAAATTGAATATTAAGTATTTATGGAATTTTGATTTACTGTCGGGTGACTTTTGGCCAATCCTGTATATATTACACATCATACACACACACACACACACACACACAGAGAGGCACGTAGCAGGCTTCTTTCAGTTTCCATCTACAAAATTCACTTACAAGGTTTTGTTCAGCTAGGTTTTATAGTTAAAGAGCTGGCAATACTTGCTCAAGGTGAGCAAGTAGGCAATATGGTGGGACTGAATCTGAAGCCATGTGGTTAGGAAATGAACTTCTTAACTGCACAGCCAAATCTGCACCTGAGAACAAATCAAAGCAAACAATAGTTTTCTACAGCTTTTAAATACTTTAATTTTCACAACTTCCCACACAGAGCATAACAGTAATTTATTGTTTGATTTCCAAAGCGCTTTGAAGTTAAAATGACTGAGAAACACTGATCTAAGGCATAGAAAATTAAAATATGTTAATTCAAAACTATGATGACAGTACACAAAGATAAGTTTAAGTGTGCATATAACCATACTGCATATGTGTATTTTGCATATACTGCAGACAACAAAAGTTGTTTTTGAAGTCTTAAAATTACAGGATGTAATAGATAAAATATCTGACAGATAAGTTGCATTGTCACAAATTGGGTATGATTAATTACAGAGGGTATGGTATTACCATAATACTAGATAGGTGATCTGTTATATATATAAAAAAAAGAAGCATAATCCTCATTTAGCATATTAGTAAGGGTTGTTTATTTCTACAAATTCTGGTGTTCTCCATATAAGTCCTGAAGAAGACATATATGGAAGCTTACAACTGTTCTTTTTTTCCTTCTGAGCTTGTGACAAATTTAGCTTGACCCATTGTCGGTGTAAGTGTATTTGTGTTTCTTTGTCTTGCCATCACATGATCGTTGTAAACAAATGCCACCATCATACAAGCAGAGTCCATTTCCAATTTTCCATGAAAACATGTCTGACCATGGTGGGTAAATATTGCTGTGTTTGGAAAAAGATAAGGGTTTGTGGCAGGATGGGCATCCAACTGTAGAAAATCTGCCTCAACAAATGCTGTCTGACCCATGCAAGCATGGAAAAGTAGATGCTAAAATGAGAAAGATGATGATGATGATGATGATAATGATGATAATATATATATATTTACATATATATGTATATTTCATTTGAGCAAGTGTCTTCAACTATAGCCTCAGGTTGACCAAAGTCTTGTGAGTGGATTTGGTAGATGGAAACTGAAAGAAGCCTGTCGTATATATACATATATGTGTGTGTGGGTGTATGTATGTATTATGTATTTGTGTCTACCTTTGTCTCCCCACCATCGCTTGACAACTGATGTTGGTGTGTTTTCGTCTCTGTAACTTAGCGGTTCAGCAAAATTGACTAATAAAATAAGTACTGGGCTTAAAAAGAATAAGTCCTGAGGTTGATTTGTTTGACTAAAGGTAGTGCTCCAGATATATATAAACACGTATATGTCAATTTAAGTCAGTAATTAGTTCTGAGATATGCAGGTTATCTCAGAAAACAATGTGACATGTCAAAACATTAAAAAAATTTATTAATTATATCATCATCATCATCATCATCGTTTAACGTCCGCTTTCCATGCTAGCATGGGTTGGACGATTTGACTGAGGACTGGTGAAACCGGATGGCAACACCAGGCTCCAGTCTGATTTGGCAGAGTTTCTACAGCTGGATGCCCTTCCTAACGCCAACCACTCAGAGAGTGTAGCCATTTTAATAAATGGTTTTATACATATTTTCACATGTATTTCATTTGATTTTCCACCTCAGTATTGGTATTTAGGTGTCTTTTTAATTTTTATTTTTAAATATGTTCACTGAGATTGACATAGTCAGATAAATTGAGTGAAGTTGAGGTTTATTTTTGCTATTAATTTCTTAAAAAAAGTGATTTAAAGTCTAAAAAAATCTAACTAGAAATGATGTAAGTTGTACTATGTCTATGTGTATGTATGTTGTGTGTGTGTGTGTGTGTGTGTGCAAGTGTGTGTGTGTGCATGTGTGTGTGTGTGTGTGTGTGTGTGTGTGTATGTGTATATAGGTGCTGGCATAGCTATGTGGTAAAACGTTTGCTTCTCAACCACATAGTTTGGGTTCGTCCCTGCAGTGTGGCACCTTGGGCAAGTGTCTTGTATTATAGCCATGGGTTGACCAAAATTTTGTGAATGGATTTGGTAGATAGAAACTGAAAGAAGTTTGTCATATGTGTGTGTGTGTGTGTGTGTGTGTGTGTGTGTGTGTGTGAGTGTGTGTGCATGTGTATGCATTATGAAGGCAATAAAATATAAAGGTTAATTTGAGGAATGTTATTTTAAAGGAATTTTAAGAATAAAAACAAAGTATTTGCTGATGTTGGGAACTTAATACTAAAAGTAAAACCAGCTAGTCTGAAACAGCACAGATTATGGTTCTTTGCCAGAATAAAATGATGGTACTTGTGATAATATATATATCCATAATTTGACAGAGTTTAGTCAGCTTCAATTATCCTCCACTATAATATATCTTTTACTTAAATGAACTTGTAGTAAGATAAAAAAAAAAACTCAAAAGATTATATTTAAAATCATTCTAGTACTAACCATCCTAAGAAACCCTTCTACTAATGTCATTATCACCGTCATCATTATTTTGACATCTACTTTCCCCTGCTTGCATGAAATCAGATGGATTTGTTGAAGGAGTGTTTCTATGGCTGGAGGCCTTTCCTGTTACCAACATTCACCAGTTTCCAAGTAAAGTACAATTTATCCTTGGCTGGATATGTTTTCATGGAAGATTTGAAATGAATGACATCGCTTGCATGATGGTGACACTCACAACTATCAAGCAATGATAGTCATTGCAAGGAGAAAACACGCACACATACACACACGTGTGTGTGTGTGTGTGTGTGTGTGTGTGTATATATATAATCATCATCATCATTATGATCCTTTAATGTCTGTTTTCCATACTTGCATGAATTGCACAGTTTGACCAGAGCTGACAAGCAAGAGAGCTGCACCAGGTTTCAGTCTGATTTGACTTTGTTTCTACAGGCTGGATGCCCTTCCTAATGCCAACCACTTTACAGTTTTTGATGGGTGCTTTTATCATGACTCTGGCATAAGCACCTTTACATGGCACCAGCATGAGTGGTTTTTATGTGGCACCAGCACAGGGCTCTTGCAGGACAATCCACTTCATCAGGGAGAGTGGCATTAACGTTTCTGCTGTGGAGGACGGGTCTTACTAATGCATAGAGCTAGGTATTTCATGAAACCCTATTTGAAATCTTGATTATACTGGAAACTAACTGAAACACATGGGCAGTCTCCTGCTCATCTGTATAATAGCTTTGAAAGAGTTAAAGACGTGAAAGAAGGAAAGTAAATGATAATAAAAGTGTGGTAGCTTATAAGGAGGTGCTGAAAAGTTCCTAGCTTTAAGGGTATCACGAAAAGCCTAATTGGAGGCTCAACCTTCCATATTCTGTTACAGGGCTTAGAAAAACTGAAGGACTGCTGCAATAAATATGTGAATCTGAGAGGGGAATATGTCAAATAAAATCATAATTAACTGATCTTTCTGTATTGTTTTTACTCAAAGCCAGGAACTTTTCAGCACCCACTCATATAAAAGAGAAGTAAAAAAATATTATTCCTCATTATATGAATAAATGTAATTTCCACAAACATGAACACACACAAGTCAAATATTTTTAAAAAGTTAAAAATATTACAAGCTATCAAAGACAATCTCTGGACTTAAAACAAAGATCAAAATGTGTTTGTTGGCATTAGATGACAAAATAAACATAAATGAATTTATCAAAGCTTAACATCTGTTTACAGATAGACAGGAAATCAGCCAATAGTTGAAAAAGTTTCGGGTGGCAAACTTAGTCCATTGTCTAGTGTAAGAAATTCCATCCAGCCAGGGGTACCTTTAAATGAAGTGTACCCTGTTACAAGAATTCAAGCAAGGTGGTTATTGTAAGGATAACTACCTCCCTTCCTTCCACCATTCCCAGAATCTCTGTAAAGGGCCACAGTTACTGTCCTTCTGACTAAGCCTTAAAAAACTGGGATTTTGATTAAATATATTTCTAGTAATGATTTGACAAGGGGGTTCAAATTTGAATAAAGGGTTGAACTGATATCTTGTATTATTACAAGTGCAATGGCTCAGCCAATATTTGTGGATGATGTAATAGTTGAAAATTTAATAGACCAAGGCATGAGTCATGCGATTTAACAATAGGCAATGTTTAGCTCCATACAATTACAATGATTGTTCCCTTGAATAGAACACCACAATGTCATAAATAATATTCTCAGAAAGATATAGTAGTAGTTCCCAACTGTTAGAAAAGTACTATGAAATATGTGCAGTTGATATGAGCTCATAACCTTTTGAGCTGGTAGTCCAATAAACTATCCACTCAGTTGGTCTGCATTTTCATATCTACAGCTGGGATTGTTGCCTATTAACAAATGATCAATCTGTACTCTGGTTCCACAAAGACCCCGCTAGGGTATGTGGTCTGCATAAAAAAAGCAAAAACTATATATATATATATATATATATATATAAAGTTTGTAAAATAGAATCAGTTCATGTGTTATGTGGAGGGTTAAAACTGACTCTAGTACTTGACTGATAGCTTCCTTTTATTAACCCTATAGTGATGAAAGGCAAAGTTCACCTTAATGGGACAAGAACAAAGAATGTAAAGATCTGGAACAAATACCACAAAGCATTTTGTCCAGTGTAACAACTTTGTCAAACCACTGCCCTCATAATGATATTAACTCGTTCTACTATAGGCAAAAGCTTGAAATTTGTAGGGAGACAGCTAGTCAATAATATCAACTTCAGTGCTCAACATGTTGACCTCAAATGGAAGGAAGTCAAAGTTGGCCTTGGCAGAAATTGAACTCAGAACTCAAGGCAGCGAGCTGGCAGAATTGTTAGCATGTCAGGCGAAATGCTTAGCAGTATTTCGTCTGTCTTTACATTCTGAGTTCAAATTCTGCCGAGGTCGACTTTGCCTTTCATCCTTTCGGAGTCGATGAATTAAGAACCAGTTACGCACTGGGGTCGATGTAATCAACTTAATCCCATTGCCTGTCCTTGTTTGTTCCCTGAACATTAGAAGCATCAGTTGTGGCGTGCAAGAGAGACGATTGCGCTGGTATGGACATGTGGTGAGAATGGAGGAGGATAGCTGCGTGAAAAAGTGCCACACCCTAACAGTTGAGGGAACCCGTGGAAGAGGTAGGCCCAGGAAGACCTGGGCTGAGGTGGTGAGGCAAGACCTTCGTACATTGGGCCTCACCGAGGCGATGACTACGGACCGAGACCTTTGGAAATGGGCTGTGCGTGAGAAGACCCGGCAAGCCAAGTAAGATCGTTGCCAGTGCCCCTGGACTGGTTCTTGTGCGGGTGGCACATGAGATGCACCATTTTGAGCGTGGCCGTTGCCAGTACCGCCTGACTGGCTCCTGTAGGATTTTCGAGCGAGATCGTTGCCAGTGCCCCTGGACTGGCTTGTGCGGGTGGCACATAAAAGACACCATTTCGAGCGTGGTCGTTTTCGTGCGGGTGACACGTAAAAGCACCCACTACACTCTCTGAGTGGTTGGCGTTAGGAAGGGCATCCAGCTGTAGAAACTCTGCCAAATCAGACTGGAGCCTGGTGTTGCCATCCGGTTTCACCAGTCCTCAGTCAAATCGTCCAACCCATGCTAGCATGGAAAGCGGACGTTAAACGATGATGATGATGATGTTTAGCCCCTTGTGGGCAATAAAGAAATAAGAAACTGAACTCAGAACGTAAGGCTAGAAGTAGAGCTGCTAAGTATTTTGTCCAGCATGCTAGCAATTCTACCAGCTCACTGCTATTGTTTCAAATTTTGGCACAAGGCCAGCAACTTTAGGAGTATACTGGGGCAAATTGATTACATTGATCTCAGTCCTTATTATATCAGTCCCGAAAGGATGAAAAACAAAACTGACCTTGGCATGATTTGAATATTCAGAACAGAAAGAGCTGAATGAAATGCTTCCAAGCATTGTGTTCAATGCTCCAATGATTCTGCCAGCTTACTACCCTAAAAATAATAATCGTGATGGACTCTCCCATCAAAGACAATGCATGAGTGTTAAGCTTTTGCCGAACAACCTGCACAGATGATTTCTTTATAGTGATGCTGCACATTAACTCACACCCTCCATTAAATCGACATTGTCTGAACAGGAGCATGGGGTACAATGTGTCAGCTGTTAAAGTGACCACAGAACAACATGAGATGAAGAAGTGTTTTTTGTTCGAGAACACAACATGCCACCCAGTCCAGGAATTGAAATCATGATTGCTAGATTCCAAGTGCAACACCCTACTAAGCCATGGGCCCTCACTAATAGTAACGATAATGATGATGATAATAATAATAATAATAATAATAATAATAAAAACACTTTCAATACAGTAAACATAAGAGCACCACAGCAAACCACAGCACATACCCAAGGCGCACAGAGCTGCGCTCGGTAGTGAAGTGAAAGCACGTTATAAAAAATAAAACTACTGAATAATAATAATAATAATCATCATCATCATCATCATCGTTTAACGTCCGCTTTCCATGCTAGCATGGGTTGGACGATTTGACTGAGGACTGGTGAAACCGGATGGCAACACCAGGCTCCAGTCTGATTTGGCAGAGTTTCTACAGCTGGATGCCCTTCCTAACGCCAACCACTCAGAGAGTGTAGTGGGTGCTTTTACGTGTCACCCGCACGAAAACGGCCACGCTCGAAATGGTGTCTTTTATGTGCCACCCGCACAAGCCAGTCCAGGGGCACTGGCAACGATCTCGCTCGAAAATCCTACAGGAGCCAGTCAGGCGGTACTGGCAACGGCCACGCTCAAAATGGTGCATCTCATGTGCCACCCGCACAAGAACCAGTCCAGGGGCACTGGCAACGATCTTACTTGGCTTGCCGGGTCTTCTCACGCACAGCCCATTTCCAAAGGTCTCGGTCCGTAGTCATCGCCTCGGTGAGGCCCAATGTACGAAGGTCTTGCCTCACCACCTCAGCCCAGGTCTTCCTGGGCCTACCTCTTCCACGGGTTCCCTCAACTGTTAGGGTGTGGCACTTTTTCACGCAGCTATCCTCCTCCATTCTCACCACATGTCCATACCAGCGCAATCGTCTCTCTTGCACGCCACAACTGATGCTTCTAATGTTCAGCTTTTCTCTCAAGATACTTACACTCTGACGGGTATTCACATTGACATTACACAAATGAGTCTTTATAGGTTTGTAATGTATAAAAGTTGAAAGCTTGTTGCTGTAGCTTATGACGGAGATGTCAAGGAAGCTGAAAAAAATGTCACAGGTGATGGAAGTGAATTTCAGGGCAGAGAAAAATCTAACCAACACGGCATATGGAATCATTATGAATTCTATTTAATGTAACTGTAAGATGGTTATTTCACTGCACTGCTATGTTAGATGCATTACAGGTGCAGTAAATAGTGACAGCTGATTGCAGAAAAAGTTATTTTATACACAGAAGTGCAAGCATGGCTGTTAGGTTAAGAAGTTTGCCTTGCAGCCATGTGGCTTCAGGTTCAATCTCCTCAATATGACACCTTGAGCAAGTGCCTTCTACTATACCTTTGGGCTCATCAATGCTTTGTGAAAGAATTTGGTTGATTGAAACTCTGTGAAAGCCCATAAAGTATATATATATATATTTAGTAGAAAGTGGGTTATACATCTTTAGATTGTATACCTGACTTTCTACTATAAAATTAAAGAAATAGACAGAACGCTGAACTCCAGACTAAACAACTCAAACAACATTTATTTAGGTGATAAACATACATATCTTTAGTTATACATCTTTAGAGGTGAGAATAACGAGCTGTCGAGTATAAGACCGAAAGATGTAGAGACAGCTTTAAACACACGTCCTTGCTCAATCGCTGGCCAGCGAGAAAGAGAATGAATTGAGCGGGAAACGCTTGCTTGTTTAATTCTACGCATGCGTAAGACTACGCATGCGCAGGCGTTACTACATATATATTCATTTACTTGTTTCAGCCATTTGACTGTGGCCATGCTGAAGCACCACCTTAAAAAAGTAGGGTTTTCCATGCACGTGAAACTTGAACCTCGACCTCTATGTTTTTGTGAGAAGTGTGCTACCATATATATATATATATATATATATACACACATACATGCATGTATGAGTGTGATTGTGTACATGTGTGTATGTGTGTGTGTATGCATGTGTGTGCCTATGTGTTTGTCGCCTACTCTCCCCACCATCTGCCAACCAGAGTTGGTTTGTTTATGTACCAGTTATGTCCCATAACCTACCAGTTCAGTAAAAGAGGTTGATAGAATAAGTATCAAATTAAAAAGCAAACCAAAAAGTACAGGGAGAATTTGTTCAACTAAAACCCTTAAAAGTGGTGCTCCAACATGGCTGCAGTCCAATGAGTGAAACAAGTAAAAGATCAAAGGAAAAGAAGTCTAACCCAAACATTTGACAACTGAGTGTACAGAATAACATAATTATAACATGTAGCCAATATAAGAAGTTGTTTATTTTAATGTTACTTCACTGGAATTACAACTGGAGTGATAGTTGCAAAATCAAGCTAAAAAAAATCCCCAGTATTTTCACAGAAGTGTAAAAGATCAAAAGTGTAATCTACTATAAATAGGTATATGTACATTTGAATGGACAAAAGATTATGTTTATTAGTTTATCTTACACTTTCAAATGCACATGGTTTTGCATGAATATTCATTAGTTATTTAACCGTGTTGTTAAAAATGCATATGCAAATTAGCCATTACTGAAACAATGTTTTAGTTTGTGTTTGATTCTGCTCGTTTGTTTTACATCTGGTATTTATTTTTTCCATGTTAGCATGGCTTAGATGAATGTTATTGTAGAATTGTTTTACAGTTGACTCCCCTTCTTGTTGCTAATCCTTATCTGTTTCTCAAATAAAGGATCCCTTATTCCGCATGGTTTTGAAAGTATCAAAGGTGCAGGTGATTTACACATGCACACTCACTACATGCATGCACACATACATACATAGACAAACTAACACACCAACTCAACCACATTTTTACAAACACCATGAACTCTCTTAACAAGCCTTGTCACTTTGTTAGTGACTGGTTGAACTTTCTCAAGAAGAACTTAAATAAAACTCTAAGAAAAAATCATACATACATACATATAATGTTGCTTCTTCTCATCTGTGTATTCCTTTTACATGGTCTCATGTTTTATCATCCAAAATGGAGGTGATAATCATAATTTTTAAGAGGATCACTTGAAAATTATGGAAACTATTTCCACATAAAACCATCGGTTGCCTTATTAATCCACAAATAAAGAATATTTATCCATGAAATGCAGTGGTGTGCACTCATTTTCACTGTTCAATATTATTATATATACTAGCTGGCCCTGTGCCATCAACAATTAAGACTAATTATAGTATTTTATATATAAACAAGAGCATTCAGAAAGTGCAAACCTCCACCAAGGCAACACCAATGTCCTTTCAATGATTAGCCAAAGATGATTTTTAAACTGAGAATATCTGAAATAAACTCAACTGCTCTCACAAACAAGAATACTAAAAACGAACCCAACTGCTCTCAAAAATTAAGTAAATAAACAGGAAAAATAATCCAGAATCCTTGTCCAGTATGGGATCGATTCCAAAACCTAATCACTTCATGCAAGTCATGAGGCCAAACATCCCTGAAAGTTTCATTCAAATCCATGCTGTGGTCCTTGAGATATCTTGTCCACAGACAAACAAACAGACATGACTGAATACAATACCTCCGCCTTCGCTAAGGCAGAGGTAATAAGGTACAAAACCAAGTTTTTAGTTTAATAATTCTTTTATTACCAAATTTAAAATACCAAATTAAAATATATCTTTCAACTGCAGATAGAATATTGATGGTAAATCAAATTAATACACTTGTCAATGTTATCTAGTGGTTGTCTTTTGAGATGTGACATCAATCACTGTTTGTTACTGAAAGAACGCTGGTTCACACATAAAAACATTCACATACTTCCCTTGTACATGCACATACATACACACATATACTCACACAGAGTTGAAATGCTGTTTGATTTTTCTTTTTAGCGTTGAATATTCACCATCCCACTTCCATTGCACACACACACACACACACACACACATGCACAAACATTCACATGCTTTGTTTTACATACACACACATACACTCACACAGAGTTGAAACACTGTTTGATTTTTGATTCCACTATAGAATTTGCATCATCCCATTACCAGTTTGCCATCAATCCTTCCTTCCTTCTTTATTCATCTATCATCCCTTCCTTTCTCATTTATTTGTTGTGATGGAGAAAAACACATTATAGTAGATCTTTTTATATTTTACTTATTTCAACCATACTGGGACACTGCCTTGGAGAATTTTTAGTCGAATGAATCAACCTCAGCACTTAGTTTTTTAAAGCCTGGTACTTATTCTATCAATCTGTTTTGCCAAACTGCTAAGTTACCGGTTGTCAAGTGGTGGTAGGGACAAACACAAACACACACACACATATGCATATATATATGACAGGCTTCTTGTAGCTTCCACCTACCTAAATAAACTCAGAAGGCTTTGGTCAGCCTGATGCTATAGTAAAGACACTTGTCAAAGGTACCATGCAGTAGGACTGAACCCCAAACCACACAGCCATGCCTGCACACACACACATATATAAATAAAACTTCTTTACTAGTTTTCATCTGGCCACAAATAATTCATATGAACATTTGTTGAGTGAACTACTGACGGAAAATATCCTGCTAAGATTAACTTTGATGTATCCTGTGATGTATGTATATGTCTTGATACTTGAAACTCATATACATGCATATATATATAAATAAATATATATATATATATATATGTATATATGGTGAGACAGAGAGAGAGAGAGAGAGAAGAGAGAAAGAGAGGAGAGAGAGAGAGGGAAGAGAGAAAGAGAGGAGAGAGAGAGAGAGAGAGAGAGAGAGAGAGAGAGAGAGATAGTGCCCATGAAAAACATACTTTTTATAATCTAGATGATAGACACTATTTCAGCTACTTAGATATGCCATCTGCAGCCATTAACACAGATTAATTTTCTATTTTGTCTTTAATCTCAGACATAAGTGTAAACTGCTGGGATTAAAAACTACGATTTACTTAATCAATAAATCTAAAGCCAAACATAGAAAGAGATTGGAGAAGGATTAATCGGAACCACATCTCATAATTCAGAAACGTGCACACACACACACACACACACATAGATGCACAAATATGTATATATAAATATACACATATACATTTGTGTGCATGGGAAATAAATACGTATGCATAAAACTGGGTAAATTTCTAGTTAAACCACAGTTTTAAAAACTTTTTACAGTTGGACTTTATCAGATGTAAATACATTTTGTTATTCTCTTTATAAGTGGAAAGTAAAAACATGTCCTGACATGCTTCATGGGTTCATAGCCCATTCAGTAGGAGAACAGCCCCTCTCCCCACCCCACACCACCTCTATATCTGTGAAAAAAAAAACAATGGTGGCTTTGTACTAGGTGAAGGAAGATTAAAGTATAATAGAGGAACAGAAACAAGTGTCTTGCAGGGATACATAGATATTCTATATATAATAAATTGCAATTTTGATATGCATGGCATTTATAAAATATTCTTTTCTACTCTAGGCACAAGACCTGAAATTTTTTGCGAGGGGGCCAGTCGATTAGATCAACCCCAGTATGCAACTGGTACTTAATTTATCGACCCAGAAAAGATGAAAGGCAAGTCCACTTTGGCGGAATTTGAACTCAGAATGTAAAGACAGACGAAATATCGCCAAGCACTTTACCCAGCATGCTAACATTTCTGCCAGCAGCTGCCTTTTTCACCCAGCTTGCTAATGTTTCTGCTAACTTGCCGCCTTGCATTTATAAAATATTGTAAAAGGAAATGATGCAGAGTGATTGATTTTTGAAATAATGTGATTCAGGCCTATATTTTTGCTCTTCTTTATTTATATCAGTCACTGGACTGTTGCCATGCTGGGGTACTGCCTTGAAAGACTTTGTAGAAAAACATAAACTTCACTACTTATTTTTTAAGTCTGACGCTTATTTTATTGATCTCTTTGGTTGAACTGCTAAATTATAGGGATGTAAGCAAACCAACACTGGGTGTCAGGTAGTGGGGTAGAGAAAATCAAATGCATACACACATATACATAATCATCAACCTCACCATCATCATTTCATGTCCATGTCCCATGCTGGCATGGGTCAGACAATTTAACAAGGATCAAATGATTCCAAGAACTGTACCATGCACCAGTGTCTGCTTTGGCATGGTTTCTGTGGCCTGAGGCTCATCCTAAAACTAACCCTTTTACAGTGTGTTACTGGGTGCTTCTTCTGGGGCAACTGGTACTTTTGAGGTTGCTATACAGCTTGCAAGTCTACCAAACCTGAAGAGGGGGTGAAGATATGGAGCATCCTTGTGTTAGATAGAGGTTAATATGATAGACATCCACACAATTTTTATCAGCCAAATTAACAAAGGTGTCAGTCCACCTGGGGTCATAATAGAATACACCTGCTCAAAGTGCTGAGCAGTTGTACTGAACCCCACATTACATCATTACAAAGTGAGCTCCTTTACCACACGGCCATGCCAATGATTTACAGAAAAACGGTGCAAGTTAACAATGGTGTTGGAATAAATTCAGAACTTTTTGTTTGGAGTGAGAATCAATTACTAGCTAAGTGACATTTATTCTTCTAGCCTTGATTTAAAATAAGCACCAGATTGATTAGAAAATGAAAGAAAATATTTATACATATATATATATATATATATATATATATATAAGTATATATGTATGTGCATGTATATGTATGTGTATGTATATGTGTAGGTGTGTATGTGTTTATGTGTGCATATATGTAAATATATATATGTATATTATATATATATATACATACATATATACATAGACACATATATACATACACACACACACACACACACATATATATATATATATATATATATATATATATATATATATATATATATATATATATATATATATCAATGTGAATACCCGTCAGTACGAACAACCATGCTACATGGCAGTGAAACATGGGCTGTAACTGCTGAGGACAGACATACGTAAGCTCGCAAGGAATGAAGCCAGTATGCTCCGTTGGATGTGTAATGTCAATGTGAATACCCGTCAGAGTGTAAGTATCTTGAGAGAAAAGCTGAACATTAGAAGCATCAGTTGTGGCGTGCAAGAGAGACGATTGCGCTGGTATGGACATGTGGTGAGAATGGAGGAGGATAGCTGCGTGAAAAAGTGCCACACCCTAACAGTTGAGGGAACCCGTGGAAGAGGTAGGCCCAGGAAGACCTGGGCTGAGGTGGTGAGGCAAGACCTTCGTACATTGGGCCTCACCGAGGCGATGACTACGGACCGAGACCTTTGGAAATGGGCTGTGCGTGAGAAGACCCGGCAAGCCAAGTAAGATCGTTGCCAGTGCCCCTGGACTGGTTCTTGTGCGGGTGGCACATGAGATGCACCATTTTGAGCGTGGCCGTTGCCAGTACCGCCTGACTGGCTCCTGTAGGATTTTCGAGCGAGATCGTTGCCAGTGCCCCTGGACTGGCTTGTGCGGGTGGCACATAAAAGACACCATTTCGAGCGTGGCCGTTTTCGTGCGGGTGACACGTAAAAGCACCCACTACACTCTCTGAGTGGTTGGCGTTAGGAAGGGCATCCAGCTGTAGAAACTCTGCCAAATCAGACTGGAGCCTGGTGTTGCCATCCGGTTTCACCAGTCCTCAGTCAAATCGTCCAACCCATGCTAGCATGGAAAGCGGACGTTAAACGATGATGATGATGATGATGATTCATTCATCTACATTCATACATACAAACATACATATATTGGTGCATTGTTGTACCATTATCATATATATATATATGTCAAAGAAAATAATTTGAGATTGATGTGCTGAACAAACTGAATCTTTTCATGTCACAGTCTTCAATTGAAATCATGCCAAAATTATGTCAGAATAACAATAAATTATTGTCTCATTCATAGAAAAGTTACTAGTCTGCTTAACGTTAGAGAAAAGAGAAAACTTCTAGCACTATAAGCTAATTTGGCTTGGATAATGAAATATAAAACTTCCTTTGGCTAGTTACAAGGACCATTTTATAAATAGAGAATATTTATATATATATATATATATATATATATATTGGAAAGGATCTGAAAGCATACATAAAGTGACAGATTATACTATGTGAAATTGGGTTGAAAAACCCTTTTTGGCTAGAAAATGTTGAAGGCAGCCCTTTTTCTATCTCAAAAGGGTTTTGCATCCCAGTTTTACATCTTATTTTATATCTTTAAGTGGGCTTCAACATTCTAGAAAAGAATTATTTCACATTCTTTTTAAAAAGTTTATAAATCTTTATGATATGATGTCAACTGTGTGTGTATATATATATCAGAAAGTTTGGAGGTGATGTACAGGAATTATATATTAGAAAAAATAATAATAATAATGATAATAATAATATCTGGATGGTTGCATCTATTCTTGTAGATTCTCTGGAGAATCTACAAGAATAGATGCAAGCGCTAATTTATAAAAACATGTGACATATTAATAAAAATCTGTAAATGTACAACCATCCAGATATCTGAGTACCTTATTATTTTTTCTAATATATATATATATATATATATATATATATATATATATCAGTGAAATACTATTCACTGGTAACAAAAATTAGAAATAACGAATTTAGGAAGGGCATCCAGCTGTAGAAACTCTGCCAAATTAGATTGGAGCCTGGTGTAGCCATCTGGTTTCACCAGTCCTCAGTCAAATCGTCCAACCCATGCTAGCATGGAAAGCGGACGTTAAATGACGATGATGATGATGATGATGATATATATATATATATATATATATATATATATATATATATATATATATATATATATATATGTATGTATATTATTTAATAAAGGCAATATATGGCAGTATATATTTCTATGAGCTACTAATAGTTTCATGCAATGAAAACATCTCAGACAGCATTTTTTTAACATGTCTGGTTCATTTATGCAATCCTTAGGCTGCACCTATATGGTATAACAAGCTAAAACAGGATGATAGGATGAGAGAGAAAGAGAAAAGGTAAAAAGGAAATAGATGTAAAAGGTGGAAGTTTGAAAAACTGGAAAATGATAAAGAAAAGAACTCACCCTATCATCGTGTTTTAGCTTGTGAGATCATGTGGGCACAACCTGAGAATTGTGTGAAGGCACCAGACATGTTAAAAAATGCTGCCTGAGATGTTTTCATCCCATGAAACTAATAGTAGCACGTAAATACATGTATTGTGCTTATTGAAAATTATTTATCTCTCACCAGATGGAGTACTTTGTTGATCTTACCATCACAGAACAGTACACTAAATATATTTATATATATATATATATATATATATATATATATACACACATATATATGGAGAGAGAGAGAGAGAGAGAGAGAGAGAGAGAGAGAGAATGTCTTCAAACATGCTAAAACATGGTATAGGTGGTCACTAGACAGGTAAAATTATTCAAATATTCTCTAATTATAAACATAATTATAATTAGGGGTCTGCTAATTGCTTCACCACATACCGAATTTAGAAATAGGAGTTAAAAATTCCTTTTCTACTACCGTAAGAATCTCCCAGACAGTAACACACTTTTTTACGTAGACATCTTGGATATCTGTTGCACAATGTCGCTCGATCATGTGCATATTTAACCCTAGCACTTTCAAACTTTATAATGGAAATGCTACACTGATGACGGGAAGTAAATTAAATACTTTAATCTTGAAACGCGTCTGTGGCTAATCGAAGTCGTGTTGGTTCATTATTTTTCTCTTTGCTTACGTAAAAAAGTGGGTTACTGTCTGGAAGATTCCTACGGTAGTAGAAAAGGAATTTTTAACTCCTATTTCTAAATTCAGTATGTGGTGAAGCAATTAGCTAACCCCTAATTATAATTATGTTTATAATTATAGAATATTTGTATATATAAATATATATAAGTGTCCTCATTGATATCTTACTGGTATTTAACAATCACTACACAAACGAAACAGATAGTCAAACATCAATGATGTTTGAATTTATATCAATGAAGTCTCACTTCATGGTATCTAGGGCAAGTGTCTTCTACTATTGTCTCAGAGTAATCAAAAACTTGTGAGTGAAGTCTGTAAATGAAAACTTTACAAAAGCTTGTTTGCATGTATGTATATATGTTAGCATACATGCATATATGCATTTATGTATGTATGTATGTATATATGTATGTATGTATGTATGTATGTGTGTATGTATGTATGTGTGAGTCTGTGTGAACGTTGACTCTACAGATCCTCATTATCACAAAGACAGTAACATTGTTTTCATTCTCTTTTAAGCCTATGTCACTTAGTTTGGAGGACACGAGTGGGGTACTAATTGAGTAAAAATATCTTATTTGAACAGTAAGTGGGGTTGGCAACAAGAAAAGCATCCTGCCTTAGAAACTTTGCCTTAACAAGTTTCATCTAACTCATGGAAAAATGGATATCAGCATAGGAAAATCATCATCATCATCATCATCGTTTAACGTCCGCTTTCCATGCTAGCATGGGTTGGATGATTTGACTGAGGACTGGTGAAACCGGATGGCAACACCAGGCTCCAGTCTGATTTGGCAGAGTTTCTACAGCTGGATGCCCTTCCTAACGCCAACCACTCAGAGAGTGTAGTGGGTGCTTTTACGTGTCACCCGCACGAAAACGGCCATGCTCGAAATGGTGTCTTTTATGTGCCACCGGCACAAGCCAGTCCAGGGGCACTGGCAACGATCTCGCTCGAAAATCCTACAGGAGCCAGTCAGGCGGTACTGGCAACGGCCACGCTCAAAATGGTGCATCTCATGTGCCACCCGCACAAGAACCAGTCCAGGGGCACTGGCAACGATCTTACTTGGCTTGCCGGGTCTTCTCACGCACAGCCCATTTCCAAAGGTCTCGGTCCGTAGTCATCGCCTCGGTGAGGCCCAATGTACGAAGGTCTTGCCTCACCACCTCAGCCCAGGTCTTCCTGGGCCTACCTCTTCCACGGGTTCCCTCAACTGTTAGGGTGTGGCACTTTTTCACGCAGCTATCCTCCTCCATTCTCACCACATGTCCATACCAGCGCAATCGTCTCTCTTGCACGCCACAACTGATGCTTCTAATGTTCAGCTTTTCTCTCAAGATACTTACACTCTGACGGGTATTCACATTGACATTACACATCCAACGGAGCATACTAGCTTCATTCCTTGCGAGCTTACGTATGTCCTCAGCAGTTACAGCCCATGTTTCACTGCCATGTAGCATGGTTGTTCGTACGCATGCGTCATACAGTCTGCCTTTTACTCTGAGTGAGAGTCCCTTTGTCGCCAGCAGGGGTAAGAGCTCTCTAAACTTTGCCCAGGCTATTCTTATTCTAGCAGCTACACTTTCAGCGCACCCACCCCCACTACTAACTTGGTCGCCCAGATAGCGGAAGCTATCGACTACCTCTAGTTTTTCACCCTGGAATGAGATAGAAGTTGTTTCCTGTTTGTTTGCAGTCTTTATTGCACCTGAACATCTGCCACAAACAAAAACTAACTTGCTAGTTAACCTGCCTTTGATGTTGCTGCACCTCTTATGTGTCCATAGCTTGCACCGGGTACATCTTATAGAGTTACTACCTACTCCTTTTCTACATACTGAGCAGGGCCATCTACCTGAAGGGGTTTGTGTTTTATCTACCTTCCTACTTATTAGGATTTTGGTTTTAGCTAGGTTGACTCTAAGGCCCTTCAATTCTAGACCTTGCTTCCACACCTGAAACTTCTCCTCTAGTTCTGATAGTGACTCCGCAATTAGGGCAAGGTCATCAGCATAGAGGAGCTCCCAGGGGCAACCTGTCTTGAACTCCTCTGTGATTGCCTGGAGGACTATGGTAAATAATAGGGGGCTGAGGACGGAACCTTGGTGGACCCCTACCTCTACCCGGAATTCATTGCTGTACTCATTTCCAACCCTCACCTTACTGGCAGCATCTCTGTACATGGCTCGCACAGCTCTCACTAACCATTCTTCTATCCCAAGTTTCCTCATTGACCACCAGATAAGGGATCGGGGGACCCTGTCAAAGGCTTTCTCCATGTCAACGAAAGCCAGGTACAGAGGTTTATCCTTAGCTAGGTATTTCTCTTGCAACTGTCTCACTAGAAATAAGGCATCAGTAGTGCTTTTACCTGGCACGAACCCAAACTGCATCTGGATATTAAAAATGATATTAATGGCAATGATGATGATGATGACAATGAAGAGGCTTGGTCATTTTGGTATTATCTTAATGTAGGTGTGTATAACATATATAGGTGTTTGGATGACACAGTATGTGTTGGGGCTATCTGTGCTGCCTGATGAATGTGGGTATAATATATTTATCTAAGAAAACTGAAGGGAAATGGAGATGGTGGGGGAGGAAAAGTACTGAATATATTCTCTCAATCTTTTACAGGTTCCAGTTGGATTGTGGTGATGGGGCACCATTGCATTTTTGACTGTTCTCAATTACATCAACATCAGAAAGCCAAAGTGAACCTGAGTGGGTTTTATTTCAGAATATAAGAGATGGAATGAAACACTAGGAGGTATTTTGGTAATTGCTCTGTTGATAATGATGGTGAAGATGATAATCATCACCGCCACTGCCATCATCATCATCATCTTCATTATCTGCTTAATGTCCACTTTTCTGTGATCACATAAATTGGGTGGAATTTTTGTTGAGGCAGATTTTCTATGGCAGGATGCCCTTCCTGTCACCAACTCTCACCAGTTTCCAAGCAAAGTAATATGCTCCCTGTGACCAGACATGCTTTAATGGAAGACTGGAAATGAAGAGCACAGCTTTCATGACTGTGACTCTTGCTTACAACCATCGCACAAATATCAAGGCAATACGAAGGTAACACATACATACACACCCACATACATATCTATATCTATATCTATATATATATATATATATATAAACATGAACAAGCAGGAAAAAACACGAAAAAACAACGCAAGGATGTGGAATAAGTACAGTGTTATTGGACGCTCAGGAAAGGAACACACACACAATGGGCTTCTTTCAGTTTTCATCTATCAAATCCATTAATGAGGCCATGTTGGCATGGCTGGAACATCCTTGATAGTAGATCCACTTGATCACAGCAGGCCTGGAGGAGGAGGAGGAGGAGGAGGAGGAAGGGGAGGAGATTACAATTACACCGATGATACTAAAATGAAGTGAAGAGATTATGATCTAGAAGTGGACCAAATCCTGGACACTTACTTTGGACAGTAGTTTAATTACATTCCAATGTTCCTTGCTCACTTTAAGGACATCTGTCACTTTTTCTATGATTCATAGATAAACCTAATTTCAGAGATGAGACTCTCATAAAGATACTATTATAAAGACTGAGGCCCAAATTATTCTTAATTTTCTAGACTTTGTTTATTTTGCAGAAATGTCAAGTTTCAGTCAGCTTACTAGTAGAGCTTTCAACCAATAAAACTGATGAATTCAGATGATTTTTCCATAGTCATTTGGTCCCAGATGTGACTTGACCAAGCAGACCAATGATCAAAGGCTTTCAAAGCCATGACCATCCAATCAAAGTTGTGTACACCTGACTACCTTATCTAATATGACCTTTAACTTTTGTTTTAAATTTTTTAATTTAAGATGGTGAATGGAATAAAAGCACAATCAGAAGAGATATTGGCTCTGTTATAAAACATCCTTCTCTATGCTTTGTAAGAACAACAAATTGAAAAGGTTAAGTATTATTTCAATACTTATATTTAAAATGATTCACTGCCAATAAATCTTGACATAAAACCAAAACAGTCTTTTCAACTTATTTTTAATTCATTTTTGTCCTGTAGAAGAAGCCAAAGGTGTCTTCCTTATTGGGATGAAAAGAAAAAAACCTAGATGTATTTATGCAACTGAAGTCTATATAAAAATTGGTGAGGCAAGAATGTAACTGTTAAATGGAATATTGGCAAAATACCAATCCGGAGCATTGAAGATTATCTTAATGACTGTATGATGATGAAATATGTATACTGATCAATTGTCCAGTTTAATTATGTGGTATAAATATTGCAGTTTTTATTTCATTTTCCCTTCAATATGCTTTCATTTACTAGAAACAATTCTACACTGGTATAGGCTGTTGCTGTTTAGCCCCAGGCTAACCCTGATTGAGCAGACATATGATCAAAAATAATTCAGACATGATCATTTTGTATTTTTGTATATCAGGCATTGTAATGACAAATGTGTTCTTACTTATTTAAAAAGATGGCATACGATTTGGGGGATATTTAGTTGCAGTTTCTATACAGTCAAACAATCATGTAGAAGATCTCTGGTTGTTGTAGGTTACATGAAAATGTAAATCATCCATTCATAAGAAACATGGATGTAAGCTATTTAATACTGAAACAAGGATGGTCTGTAAGCCAAGAAGAAGGCCTCAACAGAGTTACTTAACCTGCATGAAACAGCAGCCAAAACTTCAACAAACAATCTTCTACTTTTTTAACAAGGAAAGGACATACTGGACATTGCAGTGCTTTATAATGGCCACAGCTGGAAGATCTATGATCACAGGTCTGCTAGATCAACGCTGAAATGGGCAAAATGAAAATAATAGGAGTGGTAGATATTTTCAGATAAACTGATTGAAACTAGTAGAATGATGTATTTTGTCTAAGAGAACAACATCATCATTGTATTAAGATTTGGTTGTTTGCCATTTGGCATAGTTGTTAGCACTTTCCATATGTCACTACCACAAAAATAAAAAATTAATATGTGTTATTAAAAGCTTGTTTGATCTAAAATATGAATGATGAAATTTTCATGTAAGTAATTGAGGTGCATGAAGTTATAATGTTCAGTATAATTTCTTATGATACACAAATGACTGATGAATTGTTATATATGATATGATATCTATATCTATATATCTATATATATCTATCTATATATATATATATATATATATATATATCTGTGTGTGCATGTGTGTGTGTGTATGTATATAAAACACAGCTTAAGACTCCAAATGAAATTTAATAACTATAAAAACAGTTGGTTTATTCATTTACAAAATGAAATCTGAGTAAAATTACTCAAAAAACATTAATAAATCATAATGAATTAGGCAACTACATCATGGAAGAGCCCATTTAATAACACACAAAACTATTAAATTCACTTCAAATTTATTTTGCATGATGTCAAAAACTATCATCGCACAATTGTAACATGGCTGCTTACACAGTTCCATTGCAACTGCTTGAAAGTTTGCTAATAATCAGTTCTTATAAGTCTAAGGATTTTACTTTCTATTTTTTTTCTAAGATATTGAGCTTAAAGATATGTTGTATGAATTTAAAAAAAAACCCTTCACACACACACACACACACACATATATATATATATATATATATATATATATATATATATATATATATATATATTTCTTTTATCATTTACTTTTACTTGATTCAATCCTTGAGGAATTTTAGTTCAACTAATCAACTCTACTTTTTAAGCCTGGTACTTATTCCATTGGTCTCTTTTGTCAAACCACTAAGTTACAGGGATGTAAACATCCCCAACACAGGTTGTCAAGTGGTGGTGGGGGACAAAGACAGACACAAAGGCACACACAGATATATGGCTATTTTTAAGATTAGAAATATAAACAAGAAGTTGTGAGATTCATCCCTTTATGTAGACTACAGACAATAGTATGATGGTGAATACAAGTGCCAAAATGGGGTTCCTCAAAAGGAGCTCTGAAATAACAGCACTCAATAGGACATGTTGCTTAGAGATCATGGAGTCTCTCCAGGTCAAGCCATTACTTCTCTGCATTGAGAGGTCACAGCTCCAGCTTTACAGATATGCAATTAGAATGTCACAGGAAAGAAATGCATGATGGATTTTTAAGGCTTATCTGACTGGCAGGAGAACTATGTGTAAAGAATGAGATGGTTGGATAATATCCATACTCATAGTTAGTCATGCTTGGGGATCTAAGTAGAAAATCTAATGACACTTGCTTTTTACAAGACCCTCTGGAGGAAGTGCCTGAGGAGTTTATCCTGACGACCCTCACAAGCACAGTAGATAAAGAAAACAAATGGATGGATGAACAGACAGCCATGTAAGTGAGATTAATAAGCAGTAGACTTCATTTACCAAAGCCTATTTCTTGCTCTTCAAGCAAATGAAAGTATTAAACATGGTATTTTATATAATGTAAAGTGTGAAAAAACATGCATTAATGTTTAATGGATTTGATTTTATCCAAATTTTTGAATGAGTAAGAACTTGTTTATATGAAATTAAAAAATAATCAGGTTAAATCTTGTGTAGACATGTACGCATTAGTGACAACAATATTAAAACTTATGCTTCTCCTAATTCTTATTTTGCAGACATGAATGAATACAGAAATTATTTCTTTTATCATGAAATAACCTGAGGAGAAAAATAAGGAGGATGAGGTGTTCAAGTCATTTTTAAACTGTGCTAGAATGAAATACTGTGGAGACATGTAACCTAGTGTTTAGAGTGCTGCACTCATAATCATGAGGCTGTGGTTTTGATTCCCAGACTGGGTGGTGCATTGCGTTCTTGAGCAAAACACTTCATTTCAAATTGCTCCAGTCCACTCAGCTGTCAATTATTTCCAACAGTAGCTGGGAGTGTTAACCCTGCAACAAACTGGTATTATGTTTGGGGGTGGAGCAGTGTTGTAATGTCAGTCACTTATATGCCATGTAAACTGAGTTAAGGTCTGGCATTATGAGCCCAGGGGCTCATGACAGGCCTGGAATGAAATATTGGAAAAATATGATGAGTAGTTTAGAATCTTTAACGTCATCACCATCATCATTTAATGTCTGTTTTCCATGCTGGCATGGGTTGTAGGTAGTTTGACAAGAGCTGGCCAACTGGAAAGCTGTCCAGGCTCCAATGGTCTGTCTCAACATGGTTTCTATGGCTGGATGCCTTTCCTAATGCCAAAAATTTTACAGGGTGTACTGGGTACCTTTGACAAGGCACTAGCAAGGGTGATCTTTATGTGGCACCAGCATGGGTAATTTTCTACATGGCAGCAGCACAAGTGCTTTTCACAAGGCATTGGTACAGGTGCTTTTTATGTGACACTGAAATGGGTACTTTTTACATGGTACAAGCACCCATGAGCCTGCAAGACATGGATCTCTCAACTGAGAGAGGGAGTGGAGGGCATCCAGATAAATTTGTTGAAAGAAGGGGAAAAAATATGACCTAGATAATTCAAGGGGTCGTTTTTTCTTGCAGAAGAAAGACTATAAAAAGATCTTTTTATATTAGGAATGTAATTCTCAAAATTTATAATTGTGGTAAGAAGCTGGTTTCCAAACCACATAGTTTTGAATTCAGTCCCACTGCATAGCACCTTGGGCAAGTGTCTTCTACGATAGACATAGGCCAACCAAAACCTTATGATTTAGCCCCTTCCCTCCACTGCTTGACAACTGGTGTTGGTTTGATTACATTCCTGTAACTTGGCAGTTCAGCAAAAGAAACTGATTGAACGAGTACCAGATTTAAAAGAATAAATACTGGGGTTGACTTGTTCAACTGAATCCTTTAAGGCGGTGCACCAGCATGATTGCAGTCCAATGACTGAAACAAGCAAAAGATAAAAGGTAAGTCATTACCATTTTAATAAACAAGACGAGGTTGTTATTGTTGTTGCCCAATTTTGACTGAACAAAGCAATGACCAAAGGTAGTCCAACCATAGCCATCATGTTTATTTTTAGACTTAGTATACAAAGAACATTATGGACATAATCCTATGCATTCATTTAATACTGTAGATTATTGTTTTAGGGAAATTTGGTTGCTATTTCTAGCAGGTTGATTGACTGCACAGAGGCCTCCCATATTGGCTCATTAAAAGCAGGATAGGTTGGTAGGTTACTGAGGAAGATTTGGCTGCCAGATCAAAAAGTTGGATAAACAACGTAGTTACTCTAATAATGAAACAGTAGCTGAATGAAAATTTGAACACATGGCCTTGCAGTTAGTAATTTAAGCCGCTTCCACAACCTATGACTACAACAGCCTTTTTTTAAATGTAACTACAGACTTCTTAACAGACCACATGAAAGATATGAAAATGAAGTATTATACATTCACATATATACAGACATACATACACTCTTGTATACATAAATACACACATATGTACACACATATTCAAATGCATTTATGCAAACACACTGACATGCATATGCAAGTACACGCACACACACACACATGCATACACACACACACACACACACACACATAAGTGGTATTTTAGAGGCAGCAGCCTGTGTATCATTTGTACATAGCTGATCCACATAATAAGAATTACACATGCACTCTCTCACATTACACACACACACACACGAAAATATGTTAGCTGCATCATTAATTAGCTAACTCCAGTCCTGGTCAGATGATGGTAATGAAATATCTAGGATTAATGTAGGTTTTATTGATATAAAATCCAAATCAGATTCCAGATCGGTAAATAGATACATTAAAAAAATAAAAAAATAATAGAAATAAAAATAAATAATAAAAACTGATAAAAAGTTCAGACGACAAAGAAATTATTAAATCAATGAGGAAAACATCAGGCAAAGAGTATGAAAGAAAATTCAATATCAATAGTTTTTTAATCTGATTAAAATAGTCAAACAAAAATAAACACCTTCCCCACAACTAGCTACAGCCACCCCCTCTGCTTTGCCAGCAAAAAATATCTCCTGGAAAGAACTGATAATAACTAGAATTAATAATAAACTAGTGATAAACTAGTGTTAGCATGAATTAGATGAGAAATATAGGAAAATAAATGAGTTGGTTGGCCAATGGTACTGCAGAGACAATAATTTAACCATGTAAAGGTGCATGGTTCAGTGGTTAGAGTGTTGGACTTACAATCGTGAGGTTGTGAGTTTGATTCCTGGACCAAACGTTGTGTTTTTTGAGCAAGACATTTTATTTCATTGTTGCTCCAGTTCTCTCAGCTGTAGAAATGATTTGCGACATCAATGGTGCCAAGCTGTATTAGCATTTGCCTTTCCCTTGAACAATATCAATGATATTGAGAAGGGAGGCTGGTATGCATGGGTGACTGCTGATCTTCCACAAACAACCATGCCCAGATTTGTGCCTTAGAGGGGAACTTTCTAGGTGCACATCCCATGGTCATTCACAACCAAAGTGAGGTTTTAATCAACTCTGAAGTACCTGGCTTGTTTCTAGAAGCAACAGTCTAACCCCAAATACAATTACCATCTTTCCTTTTATGGATATGCCATGAAGAAAAGATAAATCAATACATTCATGGCAACCATGGAGCTACTGATGTCAGATATTGGTTAAGTATAACCGTACAAAACTACTTTAGGGTTCCACCCACGGAATTTTCTGCTGAGATTTACTCCATTAAGGCACAACAAAATTACTCCATTAATTTTTTTTTTAATGTTTAGAAAATTACCCCAAAAAGCAACAGGGGTTTATTATTATAATGGGCATAGTTTGTGCAGAGCCAGTCCCATTTGCTCATCCTTCAAATTTGTAGTGGTCTGGTGCAACAAGTGAACCTAGGGTTAGAGTTAGGGTTAGGGTTAGGGTTATAACTTAGTAGTTATAAGGATGCAGAATTTGTAGAGAGTTACTTGTCTATGTTCTATGTCTTCTTGGATCTTACCCACTTTTATTCTTATAATCTTATATTCTTTTACTTGCTTTAGTCACTGAACTTCAGCCATGCTGGGGCACTGCCTAGAACGGTTTAGTCAAACAAATCAACCCTAGCGCTTATTTTTGAGTTTGGTACTTATTCTATCAGCCTCTTTTGTTGGAATACTAAGTTACAAGGATGTAAACAAACCAACACTGGTTTCCAAATAGTGTGAGGACAAACACACACACACACTCACGTATATGATGATTAGCTTCCATATAGATTTCAAGTACCAAATTCACCCAGACCTAAAGTAGAAGGCACTTCCCCAAAGCCTTGCTAATTCAGACTGAATCTAAAGTTGTGAAGTGAAGTTTCAACCACAAAGCCAAGCCTGCATTTTTTGTCCCCACCCCACATATAAAAAAAAGAAAGAAACTAGATTGTCAGAGTATTTAACTTCTTAACAGTAGAAATCTAATTTTATCCTTGGCTTCATAATATAATTATTCTTTTCTCCTAAACTTTGGCCCCTGTCTGATTCTTCCCATTTTCACTTCCTCACCCCACACACCACAAACGGACCAGACAATAATTCTTGGAATATTTATTAATTTTCCAGTGGAGTGGTTATGTAGAAGACATTTAAAAGAATTATTAAGTATGTTACAGATATTGAACTGTGGCTAGCTGAGTCAAAAAAGTGTTTTACTGACTCAGGTATTTTAGGTTTCTAATAGGTCAATCAATAGGTCACTACATTCTTGATGGGGGTGGAGATAAGGATAATGAGTAGGGTGCATGTCTGTGTAGAAAATGGGATTCAGCATAGTTTGTCTCACAAATTCCACTCATAAGAGTAGCACAGGCATGGCTCTGTGGTAAGAAGTTTGTTTCTCAACCAGATGGTTTCAAGTTCAGTCCCACTTCATGGCACCTTGGGCAAGTGTCTTCCACTATAGCTCTAGGCCAACCAAAGTCTAGTGAGTGGATATGGTAGAGAGAAACTGAAAGAAGCTCATCATGTGTGTGTGTGTGTTTATGTATATATATATATATATATATATTTATTTAGATAAAGATAGTTATGGCCAGTTCATAGGGTTACCCATGGTTTCATGTCCATAAAGTGATTGGTTTTACATACGTTTTTTCAGACCCTAATGGCTATTTTCAGCAACATTGCTGAACTTAAAGAACAAATTTGAGCTGCCATTGCTCAAGTGCCGTTGGGGCTGTGCACCAAAGTATGCCGCTCAGTCCCTGAAAGATAAGCAAAATGCATTGAGCTCCACGGAGAGCACACGGAGCTTTAATAAACATCACGTTTTATGTTGCAACAAACTTTAGTGTACCTTGTGTTACTTTCTGTATTGTAGTAGCTTATTTCTTCTATGTTACATTTATCATGTTGAAATAAAAATATATAGTTACTTTTGACGGACCCTGTATATATATATATATATATATATATATATATACTGCCCAACCATATGATACTAGGAATTCAGTTTGTATCTGTTGTTGCTTCTATGTGACTAACACTATGACCAACATTGACCAGCAACAGCCCAATACCCATCAACCTGATAAGTTAGGTTTGATGAACAAGCCTACAAAACTTTAAGTTATGTGGAGCTGAATCAGACCATTATTAAATAAATAATATGTATATTTATATAGACACACTTACTTCTCAGAGTATTCTTATACATCAATTCTAATAAGTGACAATGAAATTAATCCAGTGAAAATTTCACATTTCCAGCAAAGACTGTTTCGTGAGCATGGTGTGGAGAGTAACATACAAACATTAAAAAGAAAATTATAATTGAACTCAACTTTTACTTTTAGTTTGTGATAAAAGTAATGAGTTCAAAAGTAATTAATTATGGTACACAAGAGCTCTATATAAGAGGGAGAATAATTTTTTTATTAGCAAGGGAGACTTGACAATGCATAACAATCTTTGGAGTGTATCTGTACTGAGAAAACTAATGAATCTTTAATCTTATATTTTTAAAGTTATGCAACTTATGTTAAATTATTGTTTTGATTGTAAGGCTCAAATTTCTTTTCTTCTTTTCTTTCTTTCTTTTACAGATAGAATTTTAGAGACTTTTGCAGTGGATGATTTCAAATCTGAAGGTAGGCAAAGTTTCCCTTGCTTGCAGTGGCTTCCTTATTCTTGCTCTACATCAGTTGTGAGCAAACTGCAACCCAAGGGTCTGTGGGCAAACTGAAATCCAAGAGTCTTTGTTGTCAGTAACTCCTCACAGAGTTTAGCAGAGACACTGTTTTAGAATTACCTTTTAGAACTGAGATTTGGGCAGGTTGCTATCAGCAAGCAGAAATTGGTGAAGAAAAGCCTCTAATAAGATTGTTTAAATGTACCTTTGAAAACAAAATTTAAATATGTCGAAATAAAAATGCAGGGAAATAGTACCACAAACTTATATAACTAAAATACTGATTTCGAATTTTGGCACAAAGCCAGACATTTTGAGAGAAGGGCATGTTGATTTCATTGACCTCAGCGCTCAACTGATACTGATTTTATTGACCCTGAAAGGAAGAAAGGCAAAGTCGACCTCAGCATAATTAGAACTCAGAACATAAAGATGGACAAAGTTCTGCTAAGCATTTAGTCTAACATGCTAACAATTCTGCCAGCTCACCATCTTAAATATATCTCATATATTAATAAAACATAAATGAAAAATATTGATTACACAGATAATAATCCACTTCACAGATGATGTAAGTATTACATGGCCAAGTACTTGAACAAGACATAGGTGCTCAAACATTTTATCATCATCATCATCATCATTTATTGTCCAGCTTAGTATTTGATGATTTGGAGGACTAGATCATGCACTAAAGTCTATTATGGTATGGTTTGTATGGCTGGATACCCTTCATGATGCCAACTATTTTGCAGAGTGCACTGAGTGCTTTCTTTGTGGCACCTGCACCAGTGATGATAGTCTGGTAACATGAAAGGCATAAACTGGCTTTATAATTGAAGGAGAACAGAAATTAGACTGGTTGATGATCCCAGATGGAGGAGTGAGAGATGGTAAAAAAAGAGGATGGGAGACATGGCAGAAAACAGGGGAGTGGGAAGGGAGTAGTCACATGGTTGAAAAAAAGAGATGGACAAATGTGAAAACGTGAGAGGGTGGGTTGTATATGGGAGAGGTTCAAGAGCTGCCCGACATTACATGGGGTGAATATAGAGAAAAGATGTAGGGTAAAACAGACATGATGGGAGCAATAACATATGGTGGGGAGACATATAAATGTGATGGACATTTACAGCATTTACGTTTAAATTCGAGCTTGACAGTTTGATATGAGTGTCCCAGTTATTATTAAGCGTTACAACTCCCAAACACACACACACACAAACATATTATAGGAGAAAAACTCATTCTGGACAGCAGTCCTTGCTTTGAAACAAAAGTTCTCATTTGTTTATTATGCAGCATCACCTAACACCACAAGGCTTTTGCAACATTTTATACCAAATGGTTCGTTTTATTTACAGTGAAGTAATCATTTTTTGTTGATTAGAAGGACAGACATTTTCTGACCTCTCAAGCAAGTGTTTTGATACAAATATTCTTCTTGAGAGATTTCTCACCCTACTCCTACCAACAGCAACAAAACACTACTACTACTACTACTACTACTACTACTACTACTACTACTACTGCTGCTGCTGCTGCTGCTACTACTACTACTACTACTACTACTGACTACTGACTACTACTACTACTAATCGTCGTCATCATCATCATCATCATCATCATAGAAATCATCAGAATTCTTCAGACACTGATTAAATTAGCCTGCCTCATAGCAATGTATTATTAAAAGGTGCTGAACATTTCATTAGCTCTCATATATAAAAGTGTCCCTAAGAGTTAAGGCAAAATAATGCTGTAATAAAACGTCCACAGAATTATATGTAACTGTTTAGACTTGAGGCTGTTTTACAGATGGCTGGTTGCATGTTAAACAAGAGTTTACTAATTATTTGCTCAAGGATGAACATATCTCTCTGCACTGCTATAATCTCCAGCTAATTATTGATTTTACAAAGAAAAAGGACCTTCCAAGGTTAATTACCCTGTGTTACCTACACTCCAAGAGTGAGCAGCAGATTAATCTCAATTATTATTCATTTCTTTATCTATTTCCCTCTTGACATACAATTGCCTTTTATGATAAGCCTCTCTCTCTCTCTCTCCTCATTACTTACTCTCATCAGAAGTAAATGAATTAGGAAAATAATTTACTACCAATTTTACAACTCAGTAAGGCAACGAGCTGGCAGAATTGTTAGTATCCCAGGTGAAACGCTTAGTGGTATTTCATCCGTGTTTACGTTGTGTGTTCAAAACTCACCAAGGTTGGCTTTGCTTTTTATCATTTTGGGGTTGATGATATAAATACCAATCAAGCACTAGGATTGGTGTAATCAACTTACCCTTTCCTCTGAAATTGATGACCTTGTGTCAAAATTTGAAACCAATATTACAAAATAGTTTTTAATCTGTTTATATATTTCAGGCAGATTTGGAAAGCAAATTGGAGAGGAAAGTGAAACCTAGCAAAGAACCAGAGCAGAAACAAGGCTAACATAGAGATAGTCAATCTTGTTAAACTGGTAAGAAGTTTGCTTCCCAACCACATGGTTCTAGGATCAGCCCCAGAACCTTGGGCAAGCGTCTTCTACTCTAGTCTCAAGCTGACCAAAGCCTTGTGAGTGGATACCCCAGCATAGCTGTAGTCTAATGACTGAAACAAATAAAAGGATAAAAGAAAATATGTATGTATATGTGTGTGTGTGTGTGTTTTCATGTACTTGTCTCCCACCACCAGTTGACAACCAGTAGCGGCTTGTTCACATTCTCATAACTTAGTGGTTCAGCAAAAGAGATTAATAAAATAAGCACTGGACTTAAAAATAAATACTGGGGTTGATTCGTTTGGCTAAACTCTTTAACATAGTAACCCCATACAGGGTAATTTTTGGAGATGTTTTTTTGGGGAAAAAAGTGCATCTTATATGGCATCATATACAGTGGTTACACTAAAGTTTTTAAGCATTACACAGTGAAAATTTAAACAAATGTAAATAGATCTTATTATGTTCTTTGCATACAGAAAAATAAAGGAGGTTGTCCTGACATGTTTCATGATCATTAATCAGAGGACAAGAACTTTTTCATTCTCTGCTTTCAAATAGAACTTCTAGTAAATTGCTGTTTAAATCAAACATGCTATGCTCAAATTTTCAACAAAAGCAAACCCTATCTCTGAGATACATACAATCCTATAAGCCAATCATCATGAGATATGACTGAAAATTATCTTTATGTTGTTTTGGTTCCCTTGGAGAATTCAGAAATTTGGAAACAACCTTTTTTATGAAGCTACTCAAAGACAAATCTATCTTTAAAAAAAATGATTTCTAATTTAAATACAGGGCCAGCAATTTTGAGGGAACAGGATTAGTCTATTCCATCAACTTCAGTTCTTAACTGGTGCTCCATGTTATCTTTGGAGGGATGAAAGACAAAGTCGACCATCACAGGAACTAAACTCAGAATGTGAGGAGCGGGAACAAATACTAATAAAAAAAAAACTATTTTTGTCCAATGTTCTAACAATACTGCCAGCTCACCACATTTAATAAATTCTATAAATAATAGCTTATAATATATCGGTTAAAAATACTTCTTGAATGGAAAGAAAAATGACAGAAAAACTCATTAATAGGAATTGAACCACAGGTCTTCCATATACCGAGGCCTGTCAACTTCCAACTTTTGAAATAAATTTTATCAAGCAAGAAAGTACCATACGAGGGTGTGCTGAAAAGTTCCTGGCTTAGGGTAAAAGAAAATACAGGAGGATCAGTTAATTATGATTTTATTCAACATATTCCCCTTTCAGATTCACACACTTAATGCAGCAGTCATTCAGTTTTTCTAAACCCTGTAAAAGAATTTGGAAGGTTGGGCCTCCAGCCAGGGCTTTCACAATACCCTTAAATTCAGGAACATTTCAGCCCCCACCCCTGTATATGTTGGTGTATAAGGCATGCACTTTTATTCTTAAATGTAACAAAAAACAGCCATGTGTTTAATGTGAACATATTGTGGATGAGATACTGAGTGTATGAGTGTATCACGAAACATTAAATTTGTTTTTAACATAAAATATACTTTTTGCTCCTCACGAAAGTGGGGTTTTGTCTTTGTTTTGATTTGTTTGAAGCATTGAAAGATTTGAAAATGTTATTTTTATGTTGTTTAATTGAATTAGACCAGCCTATTAGCATGTTTCTCTTTTCAAGTGATACTCACAAAAAAAGATGGGTTCAGCACAGGAAACCACTTATCCATTTAATGGTGCAGTCACTACTTATAAGAGATGTGTTGTTTTTGTACCTCTACTTGAACTGGATTGGGCCATGTGAGAGCTAAGTGCTGGAACACAGAGTTGGTTAGAGTATACGAACCACCAAGCTCAGTAGCTGCTTACCCTTACCCTATCAATTTAGCCATCTAACACTCCAAAATGCAAACATACAAGTAGCAAATATAAACATTACAACACTATTTCAAACTTCTGACACAAAAATCATGACCATCATAAACACTCCTTCTCTTTTCCTGGATTACTTTACACACACACAAAATTACATTACAAAACTGACCTGATCTTATCGTTCAAACATGAAGAGGTTTTATATATAATCTACAAACAAGCATTTTCCTTTCTAGCTTTCACAAAGAAACAAAGATTCTCTCTCAATGAAAACTATACATTTATTTAAATTAAGTTTAATAAACAAAAAAAACTTGATACACAGAATGAACGTAATAAGGTTTTACTTCCATGTGATGTGTGAGAAAGAGAAAAAGTAACCTTACACTTAAACGCTTTGGATAAAAGTATTGTCAGGCAAATTCTTCAATAAACTGAATGTCCACACAGTTAGACATTGCCCAATGAGGAATATGATATTTAGGTTATACATAAGGTTGATGTTATGAAATTAATATAAGTAGAATGAAAAGTCCCATTATTGTCATAACAAAACTGTTCATTGGTTTCAACAGTTTATGAATAGTATGGAGTTCTTGGCTATTTTGAGGAAAAGAGAAGTATGGTTGTTGTAGAAATAAGGTTGTGGTTAATAACTGGTGCTGTGGGTATAGAGACGTACAGAATTGTGTTGGGGAGAGAGAAGGAAAGAGAGGGAGAGAAAGAGAGAGAGAGAGGAGAGAGGGATAGAGAGAATGGGAAAGAGAGAGCAAAGTAGAAAGAATAGGGAAGAAAAAGTAGGGAAGAGAGAGTAGGGAGAGATAGCAGGGGAATTTCTGAATTATCCAGGGGAACCAAAACAGCATAAAGATGATGAATGGCTTATAGGGTTGCATGTATCTCAGAGTTAGGGTTTGCTTTTGAGGGGAGGGTGAAGTCAATTACATCAACCCCAGTGCTCAACTGGTGCTTATTTTATCAATCCAATAAAGATGAAAGGCAAAGTTGACCTTGGTGGGATTTGAGCTCAGAACATAAAGACGGATGAAATGCTGTTTAGCATTGCATCCGGCATGCTAACGATTCTGCCAACTCACAGCCTTGATGAAGATGGTAGTGGTAGTGGTGGTGGTGGTGGTTTCAAATCTGTCACAAGGCCAACAAGCTCGGAGAAGGGGATACGTCAATTACATTGACCCCAGTGTTCAACTGGTACTTATTTTATCGGTTCTGAAAGAATGAAAGGCAAAGTTGACCTCAGTGAAATCTGAACTCAGAACACAAAGTTGGAAGAAATGCAGTTAAGCACTGCATCTGGCATGCTAATGATTCTGCAATGATGATGATGATGATGATAACAGTAATGATAACCCACCCCTACCACTTCCACCACCACCATCATTAGAATCCACAAGTAAGTGAGTGGATGTTGTTATCTGAAGTCAGTACAGTTTGAAATTGTCTGTGGTATATGCGTGTATATATATATATATATATATATATATATATATATATATATATATATATATATATATATATATATATGTGTATGTATGTATTAAAAACATTTTACAACTGGATACTTACACTTAAAATATCACTTGCATCATGTATATAAATACACATATACAATATTTAATCAATATCTACTGCCTCAAGCAATATCACAATAATACTCTCAGTCACAGTTATCAGTTCCACCAAAATAGATATCTTGCTACAGATTATATCAAGGTTATTATTTTCTATTGTTAATTAAAAGAGGAAGAGAACACAAGTTAAAACAACAGCTTTTGTTTTTATTGTCAAGAGCAGATATACAGAATAACTGTCAACAGACTTGGCTCATAAGCTATAGTTTATATCAACTTTGATGAAGAGATATCACACTGTATTATGGTATTTTATTGTTGATATCAACATGCCATAGGTTACATCAACATGCTGCAGGCTTAAATGCAATTCAAATATCTATCTGCCTCAAGTAATATCTCCAGGCAGATATCTGTCTTGCACTTGTCACAGGTGACAGACATAAAGGAGATCAGCTGATTCACAACTAGCACCAAATGCAATTTGTAATAACAACGGAATAACGAAAAAGAAAAACAAGGCAAAACAAACAAAAAGATGATTTCTTTGGTGCATTTCTCTTTGGTCTCAGAAGAATTAATACTTGAGAATTTCAACCAAACTTTTGGTTTAATATTATCTTTAATGCAAATCAATAAATCAACTGTTGAGGTGATTGCAAAGTGACGTTTGTGGTGCACTGCGACAGAAGTGTCTGCAGCAATTTCTAATGTACAAAAATAGAATAGAGATTGAACATGTTAATCGTAGCTTTAAATATGTCTGTCTGCATGTGTGTGAACGTGTATGTGTGCACATGCGTGTGCATATATATATATATATATATATATATAAATATATATTATATGCACAAACATATATATATATAATATATGCACATATATACACATGTGCACATATATATATATATATATATATATATATATATATATATATATATATATATATATATGCACATATATATATATATGCACATTCATATATATTTATGCACATACATATATATGCACATACACACACATATATATATATGCACATATATATATAGAATAAAAATATTCTTACAACTTAGACATGAACAGGAAAGAGTGAGGAGAAAATGGACAGCAAAACAAAAGACAGTGCATAGATGAAAGAATCACCAAGTGCCAGAAATCGGTTGGCTATTGATGTTATTGTGTGGTCAGAAAGCATGTAAGTGTGTGTTTGTGTGTATGTGTGTATAAATAATCGGTCAGATGTAAGAAAATTTGCTCTGTTATACTTTTATATAGTTAAGTAGTATATTCCTGATTATGGGATATAACTAGTCAGAAAGTTATCTTTGGTTTCATGTCTTCTATTGGACTTGGCAATACTGACGACCCTTCAGATATGCTCTTTCTGACTGGTTATGTGCCATAACCAGGAATATATTACCCGACAATATACGTAAACACAGACACATGCACTTTATCAGTTAGTTGTCTGCAAGTTAGAAAATAGGTACACTCAATATAAAAAATACAGTGGTTATATTTCCATACTGCTAAGCAGTATGTCTGTTTCATACCAATTATTGCATGACTATTATACACCATAACATACACACTCACTCAGTAACATACACACTCACTCAGACATGCACACACACACCTGCTTGTTGTTCCCTCACCTGTCCTTGTCCTTTGTTTTCTGTACATTTAAACCCTAGACATACATACATATATGTATATATATATGATGGGCTTCTTTCAGTTTATGTCTACCAAACGCACTTGCCCGGGGTGTCATGCAGTTAGACAACCAGGAATCGTGGTTGGGAAGCAAACTTCTTACCACACAGCCACTCCTGCATCTCTCTCTCTCTCTCTCTATATATATATATATATGTATATATACACACACTACAGAACGTATGTCCTTATTGATCATATTTCATTGTGTCTCAGAGTAAGAAACCTAATTCTACTTCCTTAGTATCATACTTCATTGAGAAAACTTGAAGAATGATATCAGTTATTTTATAACATACAAATAAGCAACAACTTCTGTTATAGCTCCAGGTCGTTCAAACTCTTGTGAGTGGATTTGGTAGACAGAAACTGAAAGAAGCCCAACATCATCATCACGTCCTCATTGTTTAACTTCTTCCTTTCATCCTGGTACAGGCTGGACAGTTTGACAGGAGCTGGCAAGTCAGAAGTATATACCAAGCTCTACTGTCTACAGTGGCACAGTTTCTACTTATAGATGCCCTTCCTAATGCCAACCACTTTATAAAGTATATATATTGTGCGTGCGTGGGTGTGTGTGTGTGTGCGTGTATATTATATAAAGAAAAATTAGAAAATGGAGACATAACCTTAATATAATTTATTATCTGCAAAAATTCAACATATTCTCTTACAGCTGTTTCAATTAAGCCTAAAAAATTAAATTACAATAATTGAATCATTGTATTAGGCAAAATCTCATCAGAGGAGTAGAAAAGATATATCATTTGGTTATTAGGTGTTGTGTTTTCAAATCATATATATAATAGTACATAGGTGTGTTTTTGTCCTTGTCTTGAGATCGTGTGATAGCTGTAAAATGAGTGTCACCGTCATACAAGCAGTGTCATTCATATTCAAACTTCCATGAAAACATGTCCATTCAAGGAGAAATGGAACCTTACTTGGAAACAGCTGAGGGTTGGTAACAGGAAGGGCAACCAGCCACAGAAAATCTGCCTTAACAAATTCCATCTGACTTATGCAAGCATGGAAAGCTGGATGTTAGAACAATGATGAAACAAAGTGCAGGGGTATATAAGATTCTCACCACCTTAATTTATTTATCTGTTTCTGAAGCAATCATCTATCATTAATGACCATGGATAAATGTCTTAGTTGTTGACCCTACTGGAACAGCATTGTCTGTGGCTGAACAGCCTAATGCTTGAATGGCTGTGTCTGCCATACAAATCAAACTGTGGGCTGTCCCACTAATGTCTCAATGATAACAATGACTTATAACCAGTAACTATTGGTTACTGTGCTGTGTTAACACCACAGGCAAGGCCAGAATATCCTCTCCAGTGTGTTGTTCAGTTCTGTGTCCCCAGTATAGGGTGTCTAATAGGATCAAGCTTGGGCAGTATTGTATGGTAGACAGATTGTTGTCCTTGCAGTATGCCTCCTTTCTCTGTGTCACAGACTGGTCCAAAAGAACAGTATGGCTGTTGTAATTTGGCACAAGCATCATCACAAGAGTTGCCAGAATAACTCCTGACTTTTCCACAGGGTTTACTCTCGAAGCTTTTCCTATTTATTCATAGTGTATTTAAGCAATTCTCTGCTTCTTCTTAAATTAGCTGCAACTGAAATGCATTTCACACAACTGTGCTAGAAATCTCTATTGCCCATTAACTTTGGTAGATCCCCAATTTCATGTTGTATGTCTTTGCCAAAAACATCAATGTAGTTGTAGTTGAGTGGTTTTTGTTCTCTGTTAAGGTGCAGGAGTCTCCAAAATGTAACATCTGATACATGCTGTTGTTCAGCACGAGAAAGCAATTAATGATTAATGAAATTGTAAAATTAGTTAAGTAGAAAAAACAAGTTATGATAATTACTTCTTCAATTAAAGAATTAGTAATAATAATAAATGTTAATACTGATGTTGTTTTAGTAAATAATATTCTAATACTATTAAATTGATTGATATTGAAGTACTTGTTACTGCTGTTTTTAGCCCTAGGTCAGTCCTGATCGAACAGGACAATGATCAAAGGAATTCCAGCCATGACCATACCATCTTTTGTATTTATTTATTTGGGTAAGGCAACGGTGTGTGGTTAAGAAATTTGCTTCCCAACCACATGGTTTACGGTTCAGTCATACTGTGTGGAATGTTGATCAAGTGTCTTCTGCTATAGCACTAGATTGATCAAAGCCATGTGAATGGATTTGGTAGAAGGAAACTGAAAGAAGCCCAACATATACATATATATATATTTATACACACACATATATATTGTATAAAGGATCGTGGGTAAGGCCAGAACAATGCAAAGTAAATGCAAGGCAAATCACAAGAAAACAAATATATGAATTAATGTAGACTTACCTTGCATTTAATATTTCAGGGTTATGACCCCATTTTCAAGAAATTAACAAATGTTACTTATGTGTGTGTGTGTGAGCATGTGTGGAGTGGGCATGCATGGAAAGGTATTGCTATAGCAACCCACTAGTTTCCTGTAACTTTCTTCTGTTGTTGATATTTGGTTTCCTTTGGTGTATGAGGATGGCCTCAGAGATTCTAAGGTCACCCCTGTTGCGTTGTGTTGCCCTGATGTGCACTGTGAATTCTGGGAAGTGCCAGACACAGAAATTCACAGTTCACATCAGGGCAACACAGCACAACAGGGGCAACCTTAGAATCTCTGGAGCCATCCTTCTACACCAAAGGAAACCAAATATTAACAACAGAAGAGAGTTACTGGAAGGCGGCTGGTTGCTGTAGCAACACCTTTCTGCGCATGTCCACTCCACACATGCACATTAACAACATTCGTTAATTTCTTGAAAATGGGGTCATAACCTTGAAATATTGAAAGCAAGATTAGTCTACATTTCTCAAAAAGAATACTTTGCTATGTAACTACTCTAATATCTCATTCTCTTAGTTTAATTTCCAATAGAGCGTAAGTGGGCTGTTTAGCCTGTTATCTTACTTGGGTTAACAGTGCATATATCACTACACCATTGATATATTTAAGGGTTTAATTTATAATACATTCCTTAGAAAACCAAATGCAAAGAGAAAGAATTAGCTCAATGAGTGTGTAATCAGTTGAGATCATCACTATCTTTAACTATTGTCTTTTATCTGTTTCAGTCATTAGACTGTGGCCATACTGGGGCACTGTTTTGGAGAACTTTTAGTTGAATGAATCGGCTCCAGTACTTTTTTTTTTTATAAAAGCCAGGTACTTATTCTATCAGACTCTTTTTCTCAAACCATTAAGTTATGGGGGTGTAAACAAATGAACACCATTTGTCATGTGGTGGTGGGGGACAAACACACAAAGACACGCACATGTACAATGGGCTTCTTTCAGTTTCCTTCTACCAAATTCACTCACAAGGCTTTGGTTGGCCTGAGGCTATTGTAGAAGACACTTACCTAAGGTGCTATGCAGTGGGACTGGAACCATGTGGTTGGGAAGCAAGCTTCTTACCACACAGCCACGCCTGCACCTATAACACTATCTCATAAAAATTATATAATGGAAATAATATGAATGATAAAACCTGGAGTATTTTGTTTCAATAATTTATAGGTGATCAATACTCTAAGTAATGATTGCTTATCTAGTGTAGAAAAATATTTACTTAGCATTATTCTCCATCTTTCCCACCCACAACCCAACATACTTGTACTTTTGATTCCTAGTTCTCTCTTTCTCTCTCCACACACACATACATACTCACACATGCTGTAAATTATTTAAGGCTAAGACTACTAAGTGGCAATATCTGCCTTTAGTCTACATAACAGGAAAATGTACTGAAAATAATGTAATATTTTTGAATGAAATTACGAATAGTAAACACACACATACAGATATACATGCAGGCATAGCAAGAGAGTTGTGAATAGAGAAGGGGGTCCTGGATGGTTTTGGGAAATGGGGAGGAGTTACAAAGAAATCATAGAAGTTGCAGGCAAACTTAAAGAGGGATAACAGTGGATTAGGGAATAGGAGTTGAGAAAAGGAAAGATCAGATTGAAGGAGCCAGAAGGCTTGTAGGATAGTGCACTGGGAAAGGGGGTAGGGTGGTATGGATGGATTGTAGGTGAGGGGGATGGAAAGGTTGTTGGAACTGGAGTGGACATAGGAGGAAAAGACAGAAGTGCAGTTGATTTCATGGACATGGATGAGGGCAACTTGGATTGGAGTGAGAGGGTGAGTAACATGACGAATAAAGAGCTGCACCATATGTTGAGACAGCGTTTCAAAGTCATGATTGTACTTTGCAGAGGTAGTAAAGAGTGGTCATGGGAGGATTTGAAAGTAGATGGCATGTTTGGTAAAGAGCTGTGTAAGAGATTGTAGGGTGGAAGTTGGTATGTTTATAAGAAATAGGGGTAGCAGGGATGAAGGTTGTGCACTTTTCGAAAATTAATATATTGTATTTTGGAGCCTGTGCAGTCTACTGGCTTGCCAGACCTCAGTCAAAGCATCCAACCCATGCCAGCATGGAAAACAGAAGTTAAACGATGATGATGATGATGATATTAGAAGCAATGAAAATACAACAACTGAAAAGTCTATAACAATTATATTTCATCTCAAAAGCGATAAATTACAAAACTTGGAAAACTGACAAAAATATTAATTAATAAAAGTGAATTAATAGCACTGCTAACACAAGTGGGGCACAGTATTGACTTACAAGCTCTTAATCATCATCATCATTTAACATCTGTCTTCCATGCATGCATGGGTAGGACGGTTGACAGGAGCTTCCCAGGTAGAAGACTATTGTGTTTTCTTTAGCAGGGTTTTTACAGCTGGATGCCCTTCCCGACACCAACCACTCTGCAGAGTGGACTCAATGCTTTTTACTTTTAATATACTTGGTAATATATTATGGCTGCATAATGAAATGCAGTGTCCCTACTAGCAACTAATATGTACATACCAGTTGCCAGGAATGTATTTATATTTAAAATTGGTATATCCAATCATGTTACACTGCTATATTTGGTGGCTATTTAAGCAATGTGTTCGTGGATGGTTAATTGATTGGTTGTGGTACTGAAGAAGGAGTTACAACACTTGAAATAGGCATATACACCTATTAACTATTCCTCTATCTTTGATCGTATTGTTTACATAAATGTATTTGTAAACAAAACATTTTAACAAATCAGAACTGGCTTTAATTTGTATAGAGTATCTGTAGAGAAAAACTTTAAAAAGTGAAAAATATTAACATAACAAAGGAATATTTGTTGTACAAATTAAAACATGATATTGACATCATAAGAATTTTGAAACTTCAAGAACGAGAAATAATTCTGTTAAGGAATGGTGAATCTCAAATAAAATAAAGCTATGAACAATAGCATGTAAATATTGGGTTAAAATCTAAAATCTCATTGTTTATAGCTTTTTTGCTTCGAGATTCACTGTTCCTAAAATACGATAATTTACAATATTTGCTCATTTTAAGAAAGATATTTTCTAAATTTTGGAACTGTTGAAATTCTAGGAATTTGGTGATGAAAATATGTTTAGTATATGGTGAATATGTTTTGGGGCTTATTCAAACTGTTAGAATATTTTTGCACCTTGGTTTGACCAAACCCATGTGAGAGGAATTTGAGAGACAAAATCTGTGTAGAAGCTCATTGAATATAACAATATATGTATGTGTGAGTGAGTGAGTGTGTGTGTGTGTCTGTGTCCTCTGCCAATGTATGTTAAAATGGATTTAGATAATAGCAAGAAAGTCTTAAAGAATATTTGTTCAGCACTGAGCTACAGACACTCCCTTGTCACTCATGCTCTCAGAAATGTAATGAACCAGTAGATGACATGTCGCAAGCGTGTAACAAATAGCACGATTTTTTAGCCATAAAACAAACAAGCAAATATATATATCAAAACACAAGATTGGAAAAAAAATTTTGGTATTATTTATTCACCCTTACAAGTGCTTCATTTGCAAATAGAATTTACAAAATTGTACAAGTAGGAAAAAACATGTAACATGTCTCATATTAGAAATTCTTCAAATAATGGAAGGACACAATTTGGATTTATAACCTTATCTATATACTATATACTCTCTCTCTCTCTAACTATATATATATATATATATATATATATATATATATATATATATGTATATTCTTTTACTTGTTTCACAGTCATTTGACTGTGGCTATCCTGGAGCATCGCCTTTAGTCGAGCAAATCGACCCCAAGACTTATTCTTTGTAAGCCTAGTACTTATTCTGTCGGTCTCTTTTTGCCGAACCGCTAAGTTACGGGGATGTAAACACACCAGCATTGGTTGTCAAGCGATGTTGGGGGGACAAACACAGACACACAAGCATATACACACACATACATACATACATACATATATATATATATATATATATATATATATGTATGTACACATATATACGACGAGCTTCTCTCAGTTTCCGTCTACCAAATCCACTTACAAAATGGATTAGGTAGGACAAGAGGAGACACAAGAGACAGGAAGTTGCTGAAGAGGTCACGGAATATGTGACAAAACAACTTTAACAGACAAATAAACTAAAAATGATAATAATAAAGCTAAAGTGAAGATCAAATAAATAGTGCATGTGTTTAATTGGCAAAAGGTGACCATCCCCAAGTATAACAATATATATATATATGCTAGCATGGGAAACGGATGTCAAATGATGATGATGATGACAATATATGAACACACACATATACATACATATATGAAGGGCTGCTGAAAAGTTCCTGGCTTTGGGTAAAAGTAAATATGGGTGGATCAGTTAATTATGAGTTTATTCAACATAGTCCCTTCTCAAATTCACACACACTTAATAAGTTTTTCAAAGTCTTGTAAAAGAACTCAGAAGGTTGGGCCTCCAGCTTAGGCCTTTCACGATACCCTTAAGTCCAGGTACTTTTCAGCCCCACCTTGCAGATATATATATATATCATCATCATCATCATCATCGTTTAACGTCCGCTTTCCATGCTAGCATGGGTTGGACGATTTGACTGAGGACTGGTGAAACCGGATGGCAACACCAGGCTCCAATCTAATTTGGTAGAGTTTCTACAGCTGGATGCCCTTCCTAACGCCAACCACTCAGAGAGTGTAGTGGGTGCTTTTACGTGTCACCCGCACGAATGTCACCTGCACTATATATATATAGGTTATGAGAGGTAATGGTGTCAATAAGACCCAAAGGTGTCAGGTAATGCTGAGTAAGTGCTATGGACAGACCATAGTTAAGCTCCAGGTTCGGTGATTATGTGAACGAGGAGTCCAACGCAGGTCATATATCATCATGTGTATATATATATATATAAAAAAAAAAAAACTCTCAGTTCAATAACACTGTGTACAAACTCTATACTTGGGATGACCAATTTTAAATACTATTGGAACTTACTCACAAGGTACTGGAATCTTTTATGTATACCATTCTGCCTAAATAATAGATCTACAGATGCAATATTCCTACATATCTCACACCTATTTTCATTCCTACACTTCACTCTCTATTTCATATCTTATCTAGAATAACTATTGCTTAACCATTTTCTCACACTGTCTCCAATGAAGGGATATATATAAAATATCCTGGAAACAGCTGTAAGACCTTCTATTTATAAATATTCTAAAATCTCTCACAGCCATGGATTTCATCTCAAAAGGGTAAAGGGTAAAGATCCCCTTCGGTCATGACTGACCATGGGATTGCACCTAGAAAGTTACCCTCTGAGGCACAAATCCAGACAAGGTTGTTTAATGAAAACCAGCAGTTGCCTATGCATTTCAGCCTCCCTTCTCCATGCCACTGATATTATCCAAGGGAAAGGCAACTCATTTCTACAGCTGAGTGAACTGGAGCAACATGAAATAAAGTGTCTTGCTGAAGAACACAGCACACAGCCCAGTCCGGGAATCAAACACACTACCTCATGATTGTGAGCCTGACACTCTAACCACTGAGCTATGCGCCTTCACTTAATATAATATACACACACACATACATATATATGCAGATATTCATGTTCAATGTACCACCATTCAATGCTGATAAGCTGCAAATAAATTGTGTCTATGACCCAGTTTTCATAGCAGTGTGGCAACTTAACATTTCATTTGAATTTTTCTACCTTTAAGTTTAACTAAAGCCATTCTGTTTGAGACTTTCTTTTATGACTTATTAAGAAAAGGAAGTTCAATACTTGTAGCTTCTTGCAGGACCTGCATGACATGGAGAGTGAGGAAAGAAAAGAAGATCTAATGAGTCATGTATTACTGCAGCAGGAAGCAGTTTGCAACAGAATGGACTCTGCTCAAGGCACCAATTGTGAAATGTACTTAACAACAGTAAACTTGTTTATTTTTTATATCCAGTACTTCTGGTCTATGGGAAATATTTTATTATGCATTTATTGCACAGTGGCAAATGTTTCTAAACAGGTGGTGGTGGTGGTACTGGAGGTAATAATGGTGTTAAAACATGCATGAAATTAAGTCTAGTAAACGTTAACTAGTACAAACAATCTGAGAAGTTTCAGTACAGTTTTTATTTTACTACGTTCACTCCACAAAGTTTGGAAGTTAGAAGTTAGAGGATGACTCAAGGAGACATATATGCAAGTGTGTGTGTGTGTGGTGGCTGAGTGGTTAAGAAGTGTGTTTCCCAATCACATGTCTTTAAGGTTCTGTTCCACTGTGTGGTACCTTGGGCAAGTGTTTTCTTTTATAGTTTTGGGGGCCAACCAAGTGGATATGGTAGACAGAAACTCATTGTGTGTGTGTGTGTGTGTGTGTTTGGTGTGCATGTGTGTTTGCTTGTTTTGACATGGTGTGATAGTTGTAAACAAACATTGACATCACACAAGTGGTGTTATTCATTTCTAATATTCTGCAAAAAACTCTCTGGCTAAGGGGAAATATTACCTAACTTACAAACAGGTAAGGATTAGCAACAGGAAAGGCATCCTGTCACAGAAAATCTGCCTCAATGAATTCCACCTGACTGATGCAAGCATAGTAAAGTGGACATTAAAATAAAGATGTTTGTGTACAGTTATATATAAAATATATACATACATATATGTATGTATGTATGTATGTATGGATGTATGTGCACATATATATATATATATATATATATATATATATATATAAAGTATGGGGGTTTAGTTCACAGGTAATCTAAATGATTAGATACACTAGGTAAGTGCTGTAACGGATTACTAGGGCTCCAAGGTTATACCCGAGAGGGTAGTTATGGAGCCATTGCAAATTTCTGTTAAAGAGGACAGCAAACAATAAGGCAAGGCAAACATCTCAAGTTGTATACAATATTATGATTGGAAAAAATTCGAAAAAATTATTCAAAAAAATTTTTTCCAATAATAATATTGTATATGACTTGAGATGTTTGCCTTGCCTTAATGTTTTCTGTTCTGTTTAGCAATTATGTGTGTGTGTGTGTGTGTGTGTGTGTGTGTATGTGTGTGTATTTAGAAATTTGGTTGTTTGAGTTGCCTACATAGCTAAGTGCTTTAGAGGCATGAAAATAATAGCCACTCCCTGACCGGCCACAACAAACAACCTTCTACATATTAGTACTCTAATGTTTTAGAGTGTGCTTCTTCTTCAGACATATGAACTACAAACTGAAATGTATGTATATATATATATATATATATAGTAGAATAAGAAATAGAAGTCTTTGGTACAGTATTATATATTTGGTAAAATGAATAGAAATAGCTTTTCTGATAATCTTTCCACTTTAAAACATCTAATTGTTAAAGGGAAAAAATTATCAGAAGAGCCTTTTCTATTTATTCTTCCATATATATATATATATATATATATATATATATATATATATATATATATATATATATATATATATATATGCATATATAAGTATAAGGTGTGTTGTGAGCATTTATAGAACACGTATCCTTTATAAATTCAACAAACAATTAAAAATAGAGAAGAGAAGAGGTTAAAAGTTTTATAAAATTTTAACCCATGCATATGATCGTTTCGAATGGTAACACCAACATGTAAGAAACATGGAAAAAATTAAGTTAATTATAATTAAATTAATTTAATTACATATTACCATTCTCCTCAGCACTAAAGGAAATCTAGCTCTTACATAACTAGACTCAACACTAGCTAAGCATGTTATTATATTTCAACTTTCATAATCATTTTATGAATATCTGAATGAGTTATGTGATATGGACTCCATATAGTCTTCTGTAACAACATAATATTCTTCTGATATTACCTTCCTGATATATTCTTCTTTTTGCACTGAGGAGAATGGTAACATGTTTCTTACATTCGAAACGATCGTATGCATGGATTAAAACTTTATAAAACTTTTAACATCTTCTCTTCTCCATCTGTAATTGTTTGTTGAGTTTATATAGGACACGTGTTCCATAAATGCTCATAACACACCTTATCCTTGTAAAATTTTCATATTTAAAAAAAAAATACTTACAATAGTAAGCTACAAATTTCATATGAAGAATTTTATAAGAAATCTAACAAAGTAGAAGGATGAAATTGAACTCAACCTGTCTCATATATATATATATATATATATATATATATATATATATATATATATATATATATATATACACACATAAATAATAATAATAAAGGATCGATTCTTGAAGAATTTGCATACTTTCACTGTGGTGTTTTTCTGCTATTTTGGTAATGATTTTTTGAATTAGCTTACCAATTATTTTTGTTGGTAGTTAATTTATAATATATTGATATATATACACACACAAATTTATGTCTAACTTTTTAATATAAGAAGGGAATAGTTTATTCTATGTATTTATATGTATGGAGATAAAAATATAAGAACAAGTTTCCTTAGAATGAAAGCTTCTGTATTACAGTTTGACTAAAAATATATTGGTATACAAATTCATAAGGTCAGCTTGACAATATATAACAAAAGTAAAAAGGAGAGAAGTTACAAAAAGCGATCACATATTACTTCAATCTTTTGTATAGAAAAAAGTTTTAGTGCATACATTTTATGTATGAGTGAGTGCATATGTGTGGGTGTGTGCATGAGTGTGTGTCTATGTATATGTGTATATATACACATATCTCCTTGATGGGTTTAGTTGAACAAATTGACCCCATTTGTAAATCTCACAACATGAGATATTCAGCAACAGTACATTGGAGTAAAGATTTATTTACCAACATAACATGGCAGTCCTGGTTTAGGACTGAGCTGATGAAGGGAAATAACCTGGAAATCGCGATACACAAATATTGTTTAGAGCTGAGTGGGGGTGCTACATTCCCTTGTTCAAAAATATAAGGACACAGATCGTGTCGTATAACCAGCCGGAGACGGTGTCTCCTGGAGCTAAATTACAGCAACATTTGTCCTAAACCAGGACTTCCATGTTATGTTGGTAAATAATCTTTACTCCAAATCGACCCTAGTACTTATTTTCTTTTGTTTAAGTCTTATACATATTCCATTGGTCTTGTTTGTCTGAACTGCTATGCTATGGGGATGTAAACAAACCAACACTGGTTGTCAAGTGGTGGGTAGATAAATACAAACACACACAAAGGGCTCCCTCAATCAAATTCACTCATACAACATTGGTCAGCCAGTGGCTGTAGTTGACAACTGAACTCAAAATCACATATTTGCAAAGGGAGTTTCTTAATCACACAGCCATGCCTGAGCCTATGTGTGTGTATGTGCGTGTGCATGCATGTGTGTGTGTGCATGTGCACAGAAAATTGCAAACATATACTGTACTAGGATACTTATCAAAGTACAAAAGCAACATTCATTGAGAAAACGTTCTGTAGTTAGAATTCCATTCTTGTTATTTAGTGGAGAGGGTCACCACTTCTCACATTTTACTTCTTTTTTTATTTTAGTTCTGGCAGAAACCCAGACAGATTGAGTATGTTCATTCTCAACACTTTACAATCACTCAACAAACATAGGTGAATAGTAGAACTAGTAGCTTTTATTACTTTTTGGACATTGTCAAATCTCAGAATAGTTTGAGGGATGAACACAGTGTTAGTGTGAAAACTAAAATAAGTGTGTACAAATCTTGTATTTTGAGTACACTTTTGTATGGGGCAGAAGCATGGATTCCCTACTACAGACAAATAAAGAAACATGAAACCTTTCACATGCACTGTCTGTGCAATATCAGTAACATAAAATGGCAAGATAAAATATCAAATGTTAAAATCTTAGGAAAATGTGATATCTCCAGTATCAAAAGCATGCTGTTGAGAATTCAGTGCAGACAGGTAGGCCATGTTGTTAGAATAAAAGATGACCACATTCTGAAAATTCCTTTATATGGCCAACAAGTAGAGGGATACTACAGTAAAGGAAGACCCATCCTTAGGTATAAGGGTAAGTTGAAGCAATCACTAAAGTCTCTTCAGTTTAATTTGACATCTTGGGAAAGTCATTGCCTAGATTGGTCTGCATGGTGTAAAATGTCTCATGATGTATCGAAACAATTTGAGATGAAGAAACAGAACAATAAAAGAATTATATCTTGCAATCAACTGATACATTTGCTCAATCCCAGGCAAAATCAAAATCATCATTGTTCCTATTGTGACTTCATAGCAAAATCCATACCTGAACTCAAATTACATTCACACATTCATCACAAATAGGTGCAGCTTCTATTTTCAAAGTTGTTTTTTCTTTTTCTCTCTCTCTTATTTTTTTTTTCTTAAATCCTCTCTATCAAACATTTATACATTGAAATCGATAGGAGTGACCATCATACTTCTACCAGAATTGTTAACACATCAGACAAAATGCCTCAGCAGCCTTTCATCTGTCATTATGTTCAGAGTTCAAATCCTACTGCAGTTGACTTTGCTTTTCATCCTTTTGGAGTTAATAAAATAAGAACAAGTTGAACACAGGAGTTGATGTAATCGACTTAACCCACCTTTAAAAAAATTCTGGCCTTGTACCAAAATTTGAAACCAATATTATTACTATTTTCATATCTGAAATCTGCTTTCAGCAAATTCCCAGTAAGGACTAAAAGGAAGTGAGGAAGAGGGAAAAAAAAACAAATACAAATACAACAAGAAAACAATACCTATTTTAGTACAGACAATGGCTATGGAAGTAGGTTAACTCAAAAGGAAGCATTATGTTGGACAGAAAGCATTGAAACACTCAATAAAGAGTGACATATCTGCTGTCTAAAGTCCATTAATGTAGACCAGATGTAAGATGTGGAAATTTTTCACATTATAGATGCAGACATGGCTGTGTGGTAAGACACTTGTTTCCAAATCACATGGTTCTAGGTTCAGTCTCATGGCATGGCACCTTAGGCAAGTGCCTCCTATCGGCATAAGGCCTGAATTTTTTTTTGTGGTGGTGGTGGGGCTTGTCAACTACATTTACTCCTCCAGTGTTCAACAAGTACTTATTTCATGAACCCTGAAAGGGTAAAAGTAAAGTTGACCTCAGCAGCATTTGAGCTCAGAACATAAGTTGGGTGCAAGCGATCTTGCCAGGTTACCTTCAACAACGAGAAAAATAGTAGGTGTAGTGGTAGTAGTAGTAGTTGTTTTTATATAAATTTTCCCTTTCTGTTTCTACGCTGGCATGGACTGGGTGAGATTTCTTGCAACAATATCCTATGACTGCATTGTCCTTCCTGATCCCAAGCCTTACTTGTCTCTCAAATAAGGTACTTTATTCCACATCATTGAACACTGAACTACTGCTGGACTTGAAATAGTGTCAATATGCAGACACACAGAGATACATAGATGTACACGCACACGCACACACACATGTGTACATATTGTCTGGCAATTGATTTGTTTGTGTTTCAAAGAGTAGGGGAAAAAACTACCTTCCCTGGAAACAAGTGAGGGTTGATGACAAAAGGAGCATCTTCTTACAGAAGATCTGCCTCAACAAATTTCATTTGATCCATGCAAGCATAGAAAAGTGAATGTTAAATCAATGATTTTACATGTGCATATACACACACTCACACTCAAATATTCTAGCTATACTGTTTAATGAATCACATTTTACACTCACAATAGAAGGTGCAAGCACTGCACTGCTGTGTAGTTAAGAAGTTTGCTTTGGATTCCATTAACTGCATTAACCTCACCCCCCAATTTTTTTCTGCCCTTTCATTCCAGAGGTTTTCACAAGCTGTGAGTATAACCCTTCCTCTTTGGACTAACAAGGAAAAGAAAAAAACAAAAGGTTTATTTAGAATAGTTATGAAGTGGGAAAATGAAGGCAATCACACGTAGATTTGGTTAAAATAGTGATATCTATATAATAGAAGACATTTCCCAACGATGCCACACAGTGGGACTGAACCAAGTCACATGGTTACAAAGCAAACTTCACAACCACACAGACATACCTGCTTTGACACATGATGATAATTACATGAAAATGGTAATTTTTAGTAATAGAGCTTTAATTAACAGAAGTCATAGTTTTGTGAAATTCCACAGATATAAGATATAAAAAGAAATGTGAGGAATATGGTTTTTAAGAAAAGCATAATGGTAGAATTTACAATATACCATATGACAGTAAGATAAGTTATTTATGAGGTGTTGTAAGGCAAGAGACAATAAGCATAATTTATTCTTACATAACAAACATGCTTGTAATATCTGCACATGGCAATGAATATAAAATGTTTAATTTATGTAGTAGTAGTAGTAGAGATGAATGCAAATATGCCAGGCAAACACCTACACCTCTACTTAGACATCTACATACATACATGCATACACAAACAAATACTATGCAACTGAACTTATACAAATACACACACTAATATATATATATGTACATATACATAAACACCAGATGTATATATGCATTCACAAAAAACCCACAAACAAAAAATACACAGTTACCAACAGGCAGACACTCTCCACACTACCACACACACAAACACAGATCAACTATTTCACGACTGATAACTCCAGACAAAGAACTAAACATTATGTATGGAATATTTCCAAGAATAAATTCTTCATTTCACTCTTTCTTTTTTTCTTTCTTTCTTTCTTTCATCTTCAGGATTCTTAACTACAAGTGGTTTCTTCAGCACTTTTGAAAACCATTGTTGGTTAATTTCTTTGAGAAACTAACGTCTATGAAGCTAAACTTCCAACAAATTCTTACATCTCATACAAGCTATATCACAGAAAGTATGATATATAAATATTTTATTGTTGAGCAATGAAAGTAATTGAAGAATTGAAGAAGCACAGTGCTGACTTCTACTCTTTCTGGTAGTAATGTTAGTGCACAGAAGTTTGTGCTTTATGGCATCTAGCTTAGTGGCTCATATTTCCAAGTAATTCCAAAGAGTTTTTCTTTGGCTGAACTATGACATGGATTTTGCTAATAAAAGACTTTGGAAACTTTGACTGCTTCAAACTCTGGTTATATAGATATAAAATATTCAATGTATAATTGAAGCTACCCAGCTGATAATTATAATTTATCAAAGCACATGAAACTGCTTGCATAGGAATAATATTCTCTATCAAACATAGACAAAAGTAACATGTGATATATAAAAACACATGCAGCATGAATGATGTTAAGCATTTCATTTCACAGTCCAGTAGTTTCAGGTTTGATCCTGCTCTGTAACACCTTGGGTCACAGAGTGGGACAAGTGTTACACAGAATATAAACCCTTTTGCTTGTGGAAAACTTGTAAAATTCATGGACATTAGAATGGCCATGTAAAAATGTTCGTGTGGAACCATGTAAAAATACCCATGCAGTACCATGTAAAAGCGCCCATATGGTGCCATGTAAAAGCATCCAGCACATTCTGTCAAGTGGTTGACATTAGGAAGGGCATCCAGCTGTAGAAACCATGCCAAAGCAGACTGGTGCAGCTCCCCAGCTTGCCAGCTCTGGTCAAACCGTTCAACCCATGCCAGCATGGACAACAGACATTAAATGATGACGATGATGATGATGATATGTCTACTGGCACAATGCATCAGGTTTGATCCTGAAGGTATACATATAAAAGTTGTCTCATTTTAAGCATCATCTAACATCTATAAAATGAATAACGTATGAGCAGTTAATGGATTAACTTCTTGAGCACTTCACTTACTTTTCTATCTGTTATCAAGTATTGTTTCCATTGTATTGGGTTGGTGCATAATTATTGTGGCTTTTTTCAACTAATTTTATTCAACAAAAACAATAACAATATTTAACAAAAACATCTTTAAATGACGATCTGACAGTCTGCCAAGCAAATGGGAGGCAGTAATTGAAGTAGATGGTGAATATGCTCCGGAATAATCATTTAAAGATGTTTTTGTTACATGTTATTGTTTTTGTTGAATAAAATTTGTTGAAAAAAAGCCACAATAATTATGCACCAACCTAATAGATGTTGCAAGCTTTAACATTTTGCTAATATGGTTGAGTTTTTCTCCCGCATTGATCTTTCATAAAACATCAAGTTTAACATCCAATGTAATCCTTTTACAGCTCCTTCATTTCCATTTGATGGCTCCATTCCAGACATTTTGAATTGTAGGTAAATCCAACAAAGCAACAATAAATTATTAAGTATTGTCAAACCGTCCAACCCATTCCAACATGGAAAATGGATGTTAAATGATGTTGATGATGATGAGTACCATGAGTTGTAGAGAATTTGTTGAGGCAGATTTTCTATAACTGGAGGCCTTTCCTGTCACCTACATAATATATATACTAGTGGGATTCTGAGGATATTCCACAGAACGAAAAGGATTCAGAGAAGCTATTTAAAAACAGAAAGGATGATCTTTATTTTTATTTTGCTAAGTTATTTCACTTCCAGTCATAATAATATATTACATGATTTTAGAATTCCCCTCTGCTAAGCACTTTCTATTTCTCTTTTTCACAAGCGTTTCAACCATGCAATTCCCAAACTTTTTAACAACAAACTTTTTAACTATATAATTCCCCTCTTCATCATGATCATCATCACCATCATTATTTAATGTCCGCTTTCCATGCTGGCATGGGTTGGACGGTTTGACAAAGGACTGGTGAGCCTGAGGCTGCACCAGGTTCAATCTGGTCTGGCAAAGTTTCTACACCTGGATGCCCTTCCTAACGCCAACCACTTTTTAACATTTCTCTCTTTCTCTTCATCTTTCTCTCTCCACCCTACAGCACATCATTAACACTTCTCTCTCCCACTTTTCTCTCACCGCCTTTTTCTCTTGCTCTTCGCTTCTCCTTTAAACTAACCACGTGATGCATTTGGCCTTAGTGTATTATTATACTCCTCTCTTCTTTCTTCTCTACTCACATTTCTCTCCCGCTCACTCTCTCGCTTTTACTCCACCTCTCACTCACTCCACCTCTCTAATTAACTAAAGTATAATGGGTGAACGAACAAGCAGATTATTAGATATACACTTAATAAATATTATATTAACTTAGAAATGAAAGTAAAGGACAAAACAAGTGTGTGTGTGTGTTTGATTGTAAGCATTGAAGACAGAAAACAGAAGAAGGTGTGAATGCTTATGTATGTGTGCATAAGAGACTAAAAAAAAGAAAAGAGAAAAGAATAATAAAACAGTGAAAAGAAATACAGGCACAAAAGGAAGAAAGAGTGTGAGTAAGTGTGTGTGTTTATCTAATATCCTGTTGGTGTCTGTGCATGTGAAATAGAATTTCAACCATGTAAAAGTAGTTTTATATAGCTCCATTGTGTTACCATAACTATAACTTCTATTTGAAAGGAAATGGGATCACTGTTGATTTCTTTAAGGAATACTCCAGCTAACCGATTAACTTATTTACCTGTCCACTGCATTATCATGTAAGTAACTGAGTATAAGCATGAACAGTTGTATTTTTAATCCTTTTGTGACCAGATTTCTGTTCAACTACACTATCTTTGTTACAAT